>NW_026699027.1:0-85051 GCF_030435755.1 Ochotona princeps | reverse complement strand
AGGATCAGCAGAGTGGTTCTTGTGGGAGAACAACTCCATTTGGCTCACTAACTTCACACACCATCAGGCTTCCAAGCAGCTCTCAAGGAAACTCACTTTTCACACTCTATGCTTAGTGCCCTTTGTATGGCTAGGACTGAAATGAACCAGGCAGAGCATCCCACACAAACGAATGCTCCACATGCGGGTTTCACATGCCACCAACTCCACATTCACAGGCAACTTCAGCGCCACAGCCGTTTTCAGATAGCCCTCAATGCAAAGGCTCTAGACGCAAATATTGGTGTGAGAGCTAATTCAATCAAGGAAACACTGCATGTTGGTGGAGGGCATATTGAAGAAGGATCAGCCGAGTGGTTCTTGTGGGAGAACAACTCCATTTGGCTCACTAACTTCACACACCATCAGGCTTCCAAGCAGCTCTCAAGGAAACTCAGTTTTCACACTCTATGCTTAGTGCCCTTTGAGTGCATTATCTAGGAATGAACCTGGTAGAGCATCCCACACAAACGAATGCTCCACATGCGGGTTTCACATGCCACCAACTCCACATTCACAGGCAACTTCAGCGCCACAGCCGTTTTCAGATAGCCCTCAATGCAAAGGCTCTAGACGCAAATATTGGTGTGAGAGCTAATTCAATCAAGGAAACACTGCATGTTGGTGAAGGGCATATTGAAGAAGGATCAGCAGAGTGGTTCTTGTGGGAGAACAACTCCATTTGGCTCACTAACTTCACACACCATCAGGCTTCCAAGCAGCTCTCAAGGAAACTCAGTTTTCACACTCTATGCTTAGTGCCCTTTGTATGGCTAGGACTGAAATGAACCTGGTAGAGCATCCCACACAAACGAATGCTCCACATGCGGGTTTCACATGCCACCAACTCCACATTCACAGGCAACTTCAGCGCCACAGCCGTTTTCAGATAGCCCTCAATGCAAAGGCTCTAGACGCAAATATTGGTGTGAGAGCTAATTCAATCAAGGAAACACTGCATGTTGGTGAAGGGCATATTGAAGAAGGATCAGCCGAGTGGTTCTTGTGGGAGAACAACTCCATTTGGCTCACTAACTTCACACACCATCAGGCTTCCAAGCAGCTCTCAAGGAAACTCAGTTTTCACACTCTATGCTTAGTGCCCTTTGTATGGCTAGGACTGAAATGAACCTGGTAGAGCATCCCACACAAACGAATGCTCCACATGCGGGTTTCACATGCCACCAACTCCACATTCACAGGCAACTTCAGCGCCACAGCCGTTTTCAGATAGCCCTCAATGCCAAGGCTCTAGACGCAAATATTGGTGTGAGAGCTAATTCAATCAAGGAAACACTGCATGTTGGTGAAGGGCATATTGAAGAAGGATCAGCCGAGTGGTTCTTGTGGGAGAACAACTCCATTTGGCTCACTAACTTCACACACCATCAGGCTTCCAAGCAGCTCTCAAGGAAACTCAGTTTTCACACTCTATGTTTAGTGCCCTTTGAGTGCATTATCTAGGAATGAACCTGGTAGAGCATCCCACACAAACGAATGCTCCACATGCGGGTTTCACATGCCACCAACTCCACATTCACAGGCAACTTCAGCGCCACAGCCGTTTTCAGATAGCCCTCAATGCAAAGGCTCTAGACGCAAATATTGGTGTGAGAGCTAATTCAATCAAGGAAACACTGCATGTTGGTGAAGGGCATATTGAAGAAGGATCAGCCGAGTGGTTCTTGTGGGAGAACAACTCCATTTGGCTCACTAACTTCACACACCATCAGGCTTCCAAGCAGCTCTCAAGGAAACTCAGTTTTCACACTCTATGCTTAGTGCCCTTTGAGTGCATTATCTAGGAATGAACCTGGTAGAGCATCCCACACAAACGAATGCTCCACATGCGGGTTTCACATGCCACCAACTCCACATTCACAGGCAACTTCAGCGCCACAGCCGTTTTCAGATAGCCCTCAATGCAAAGGCTCTAGACGCAAATATTGGTGTGAGAGCTAATTCAATCAAGGAAACACTGCATGTTGGTGAAGGGCATATTGAAGAAGGATCAGCCGAGTGGTTCTTGTGGGAGAACAACTCCATTTGGCTCACTAACTTCACACACCATCAGGCTTCCAAGCAGCTCTCAAGGAAACTCAGTTTTCACACTCTATGCTTAGTGCCCATTGTATGCCTAGGACTGAAATGAATCTTGGAGAGCATCCCACACAAACGAATGCTCCACATGCGGGTTTCACATGCCACCAACTCCACATTCACAGGCAACCTCAGCGCCACAGCCGTTTTCAGATAGCCCTCAATGCAAAGGCTCTAGACGCAAATATTGGTGTGAGAGCTAATTCAATCAAGGAAACACTGCATGTTGGTGAAGGGCATATTGAAGAAGGATCAGCCGAGTGGTTCTTGTGGGAGAACAACTCCATTTGGCTCACTAACTTCACACACCATCAGGCTTCCAAGCAGCTCTCAAGGAAACTCAGTTTTCACACTCTATGCTTAGTGCCCTTTGAGTGCATTATCTAGGAATGAACCTGGTAGAGCATCCCACACAAACGAATGCTCCACATGCGGGTTTCACATGCCACCAACTCCACATTCACAGGCAACTTCAGCGCCACAGCCGTTTTCAGATAGCCCTCAATGCAAAGGCTCTAGATGCAAATATTGGTGTGAGAGCTAATTCAATCAAGGAAACACTGCGTGTTGGTGAAGGGCATATTGAAGAAGGATCAGCCGAGTGGTTCTTGTGGGAGAACAACTCCATTTGGCTCACTAACTTCACACACCATCAGGCTTCCAAGCAGCTCTCAAGGAAACTCAGTTTTCACGCTCTATGCTTAGTGCCCTTTGTATGGCTAGGACTGAAATGAACCTGGTAGAGCATCCCACACAAACGAATGCTCCACATGCGGGTTTCACATGCCACCAACTCCACATTCACAGGCAACTTCAGCGCCACAGCCGTTTTCAGATAGCCCTCAATGCAAAGGCTCTAGACGCAAATATTGGTGTGAGAGCTAATTCAATCAAGGAAACACTGCATGTTGGTGAAGGGCATATTGAAGAAGGATCAGCAGAGTGGTTCTTGTGGGAGAACAACTCCATTTGGCTCACTAACTTCACACACCATCAGGCTTCCAAGCAGCTCTCAAGGAAACTCAGTTTTCACACTCTATGCTTAGTGCCCTTTGAGTGCATTATCTAGGAATGAACCTGGTAGAGCATCCCACACAAACGAATGCTCCACATGCGGGTTTCACATGCCACCAACTCCACATTCACAGGCAACTTCAGCGCCACAGCCGTTTTCAGATAGCCCTCAATGCAAAGGCTCTAGACGCAAATATTGGTGTTAGAGCTAATTCAATCAAGGAAACACTTCATGTTGGTGAAGGGCATATTGAAGAAGGATCAGCCGAGTGGTTCTTCTGGGAGAACAACTCCATTTGGCTCACTAACTTCACACACCATCAGGCTTCCAAGCAGCTCTCAAGGAAACTCAGTTTTCACACTCTATGCTTAGTGCCCTTTGAGTGCATTATCTAGGAATGAACCTGGTAGAGCATCCCACACAAACGAATGCTCCACATGCGGGTTTCACATGCCACCAACTCCACATTCACAGGCAACTTCAGCGCCACAGCCGTTTTCAGATAGCCCTCAATGCAAAGGCTCTAGACGCAAATATTGGTGTGAGAGCTAATTCAATCAAGGAAACACTGCATGTTGCTGAAGGGCATATTGAAGAAGGATCAGCAGAGTGGTTCTTGTGGGAGAACAACTCCATTTGGCTCACTAACTTCACACACCATCAGGCTTCCAAGCAGCTCTCAAGGAAACTCAGTTTTCACACTCTATGCTTAGTGCCCTTTGAGTGCATTATCTAGGAATGAACCTGGTAGAGCATCCCACACAAACGAATGCTCCACATGCGGGTTTCACATGCCACCAACTCCACATTCACAGCCAACTTCAGCGCCACAGCCGTTTTCAGATAGCCCTCAATGCAAAGGCTCTAGACGCAAATATTGGTGTGAGAGCTAATTCAATCAAGGAAACACTTCATGTTGGTGAAGGACATATTGAAGAAGGATCAGCCGAGTGGTTCTTGTGGGAGAACAACTCCATTTGGCTCACTAACTTCACACACCATCAGGCTTCCAAGCAGCTCTCAAGGAAACTCAGTTTTCACACTCTATGCTTAGTGCCCTTTGAGTGCATTATCTAGGAATGAACCTGGTAGAGCATCCCACACAAACGAATGCTCCACATGCGGGTTTCACATGCCACCAACTCCACATTCACAGGCAACTTCAGCGCCACAGCCGTTTTCAGATAACCCTCAATGCAAAGGCTCTAGATGCAAATATTGGTGTGAGAGCTAATTCAATCAAGGAAACACTGCATGTTGGTGAAGGGCATATTGAAGAAGGATCAGCCGAGTGGTTCTTGTGGGAGAACAACTCCATTTGGCTCACTAACTTCACACACCATCAGGCTTCCAAGCAGCTCTCAAGGAAACTCAGTTTTCACACTCTATGCTTAGTGCCCTTTGTATGGCTAGGACTGAAATGAACCAGGTAGAGCATCCCACACAAACGAATGCTCCACATGCGGGTTTCACATGCCACCAACTCCACATTCACAGGCAACTTCAGCGCCACAGCCGTTTTCAGATAGCCCTCAATGCAAAGGCTCTAGACGCAAATATTGGTGTGAGAGCTAATTCAATCAAGGAAACACTGCATGTTGGTGGAGGGCATATTGAAGAAGGATCAGCCGAGTGGTTCTTGTGGGAGAACAACTCCATTTGGCTCACTAACTTCACACACCATCAGGCTTCCAAGCAGCTCTCAAGGAAACTCAGTTTTCACACTCTATGCTTAGTGCCCTTTGAGTGCATTATCTAGGAATGAACCTGGTAGAGCATCCCACACAAACGAATGCTCCACATGCGGGTTTCACATGCCACCAACTCCACATTCACAGGCAACTTCAGCGCCACAGCCGTTTTCAGATAGCCCTCAATGCAAAGGCTCTAGACGCAAATATTGGTGTGAGAGCTAATTCAATCAAGGAAACACTGCATGTTGGTGAAGGGCATATTGAAGAAGGATCAGCAGAGTGGTTCTTGTGGGAGAACAACTCCATTTGGCTCACTAACTTCACACACCATCAGGCTTCCAAGCAGCTCTCAAGGAAACTCAGTTTTCACACTCTATGCTTAGTGCCCTTTGTATGGCTAGGACTGAAATGAACCTGGTAGAGCATCCCACACAAACGAATGCTCCACATGCGGGTTTCACATGCCACCAACTCCACATTCACAGGCAACTTCAGCGCCACAGCCGTTTTCAGATAGCCCTCAATGCAAAGGCTCTAGACGCAAATATTGGTGTGAGAGCTAATTCAATCAAGGAAACACTGCATGTTGGTGAAGGGCATATTGAAGAAGGATCAGCCGAGTGGTTCTTGTGGGAGAACAACTCCATTTGGCTCACTAACTTCACACACCATCAGGCTTCCAAGCAGCTCTCAAGGAAACTCAGTTTTCACACTCTATGCTTAGTGCCCTTTGTATGGCTAGGACTGAAATGAACCTGGTAGAGCATCCCACACAAACGAATGCTCCACATGCGGGTTTCACATGCCACCAACTCCACATTCACAGGCAACTTCAGCGCCACAGCCGTTTTCAGATAGCCCTCAATGCAAAGGCTCTAGACGCAAATATTGGTGTGAGAGCTAATTCAATCAAGGAAACACTGCATGTTGGTGAAGGGCATATTGAAGAAGGATCAGCCGAGTGGTTCTTGTGGGAGAACAACTCCATTTGGCTCACTAACTTCACACACCATCAGGCTTCCAAGCAGCTCTCAAGGAAACTCAGTTTTCACACTCTATGCTTAGTGCCCTTTGAGTGCATTATCTAGGAATGAACCTGGTAGAGCATCCCACACAAACGAATGCTCCACATGCGGGTTTCACATGCCACCAACTCCACATTCACAGGCAACTTCAGCGCCACAGCCGTTTTCAGATAGCCCTCAATGCAAAGGCTCTAGACGCAAATATTGGTGTGAGAGCTAATTCAATCAAGGAAACACTGCATGTTGGTGAAGGGCATATTGAAGAAGGATCAGCCGAGTGGTTCTTGTGGGAGAACAACTCCATTTGGCTCACTAACTTCACACACCATCAGGCTTCCAAGCAGCTCTCAAGGAAACTCAGTTTTCACACTCTATGCTTAGTGCACTTTGAGTGCATTATCTAGGAATGAACCTGGTAGAGCATCCCACACAAACGAATGCTCCACATGCGGGTTTCACATGCCACCAACTCCACATTCACAGGCAACTTCAGCGCCACAGCCGTTTTCAGATAGCCCTCAATGCAAAGGCTCTAGATGCAAATATTGGTGTGAGAGCTAATTCAATCAAGGAAACACTGCGTGTTGGTGAAGGGCATATTGAAGAAGGATCAGCCGAGTGGTTCTTGTGGGAGAACAACTCCATTTGGCTCACTAACTTCACACACCATCAGGCTTCCAAGCAGCTCTCAAGGAAACTCAGTTTTCACACTCTATGCTTAGTGCCCTTTGAGTGCATTATCTAGGAATGAACCTGGTAGAGCATCCCACACAAACGAATGCTCCACATGCGGGTTTCACATGCCACCAACTCCACATTGACAGTTAACTTCAGCGCCACAGCCGTTTTCATATAGCCCTCAATGCAAAGGCTCTAGACGCAAATATTGGTGTGAGAGCTAATTCAATCAAGGAAACACTGCATGTTGGTGAAGGGCATATTGAAGAAGGATCAGCCGAGTGGTTCTTGTGGGAGAACAACTCCATTTGGCTCACTAACTTCACACACCATCAGGCTTCCAAGCAGCTCTCAAGGAAACTCAGTTTTCACACTCTATGCTTAGTGCCCTTTGAGTGCATTATCTAGGAATGAACCTGGTAGAGCATCCCACACAAACGAATGCTCCACATGCGGGTTTCACATGCCACCAACTCCACATTCACAGGCAACTTCAGCGCCACAGCCGTATTAAGATAGCCATCAATGCAAAGGCTCTAGACGCAAATATTGGTGTGAGAGCTAATTCAATCAAGGAAACACTGCATGTTGGTGAAGGGCATATTGAAGAAGGATCAGCCGAGTGGTTCTTGTGGGAGAACAACTCCATTTGGCTCACTAACTTCACACACCATCAGGCTTCCAAGCAGCTCTCAAGGAAACTCAGTTTTCACACTCTATGCTTAGTACCCTTTGTATGGCTAGGACTGAAATGAACCTGGTAGAGCATCCCACACAAACGAATGCTCCACATGCGGGTTTCACATGCCACCAACTCCACATTCACAGGCAACTTCAGCGCCACAGCCGTTTTCAGATAGCCCTCAATGCAAAGGCTCTAGACGCAAATATTGGTGTGAGAGCTAATTCAATCAAGGAAACACTGCATGTTGGTGAAGGGCATATTGAAGAAGGATCAGCCGAGGGGTTCTTGTGGGAGAACAACTCCATTTGGCTCACTAACTTCACACACCATCAGGCTTCCAAGCAGCTCTCAAGGAAACTCAGTTTTCACACTCTATGCTTAGTGCCCTTTGAGTGCATTATCTAGGAATGAACCTGGTAGAGCATCCCAGACAAACGAATGCTCCACATGCGGGTTTCACATGCCACCAACTCCACATTCACAGGCAACTTCAGCGCCACAGCCGTTTTCAGATAGCCCTCAATGCAAAGGCTCTAGACGCAAATATTGGTGTGAGAGCTAATTCAATCAAGGAAACACTGCATGTTGGTGAAGGGCATATTGAAGAAGGATCAGCCAAGTGGTTCTTGTGGGAGAACAACTCCATTTGGCTCACTAACTTCACACACCATCAGGCTTCCAAGCAGCTCTCAAGGAAACTCAGTTTTCACACTCTATGTTTAGTGCCCTTTGAGTGCATTTTCTAGGAATGAACCTGGTAGAGCATCCCACACAAACGAATGCTCCACATGCGGGTTTCACATGCCACCAACTCCACATTCACAGGCAACTTCAGCGCCACAGCCATTTTCAGATAGCCCTCAATGCAAAGGCTCTAGACGCAAATATTGGTGTGAGAGCTAATTCAATCAAGGAAACACTGCATGTTGGTGAAGGGCATATTGAAGAAGGATCAGCCGAGGGGTTCTTGTGGGAGAACAACTCCATTTGGCTCACTAACTTCACACACCATCAGGCTTCCAAGCAGCTCTCAAGGAAACTCAGTTTTCACACTCTATGCTTAGTACCCTTTGTATGGCTAGGACTGAAATGAACCTGGTAGAGCATCCCACACAAACGAATGCTCCACATGCGGGTTTCACATGCCACCAACTCCACATTCACAGGCAACTTCAGCGCCACAGCCGTTTTCAGATAGCCCTCAATGCAAAGGCTCTAGACGCAAATATTGGTGTGAGAGCTAATTCAATCAAGGAAACACTGCATGTTGGTGAAGGGCATATTGAAGAAGGATCAGCCGAGTGGTTCTTGTGGGAGAACAACTCCATTTGGCTCACTAACTTCACACACCATCAGGCTTCCAAGCAGCTCTCAAGGAAACTCAGTTTTCACACTCTATGCTTAGTGCCCTTTGAGTGCATTATCTAGGAATGAACCTGGTAGAGCATCCCAGACAAACGAATGCTCCACATGCGGGTTTCACATGCCACCAACTCCACATTCACAGGCAACTTCAGCGCCACAGCCGTTTTCAGATAGCCCTCAATGCAAAGGCTCTAGACGCAAATATTGGTGTGAGAGCTAATTCAATCAAGGAAACACTGCATGTTGGTGAAGGGCATATTGAAGAAGGATCAGCCAAGTGGTTCTTGTGGGAGAACAACTCCATTTGGCTCACTAACTTCACACACCATCAGGCTTCCAAGCAGCTCTCAAGGAAACTCAGTTTTCACACTCTATGTTTAGTGCCCTTTGAGTGCATTATCTAGGAATGAACCTGGTAGAGCATCCCACACAAACGAATGCTCCACATGCGGGTTTCACATGCCACCAACTCCACATTCACAGGCAACTTCAGCGCCACAGCCTTTTTCAGATAGCCCTCAATGCAAAGGCTCTAGACGCAAATATTGGTGTGAGAGCTAATTCAATCAAGGAAACACTGCATGTTGGTGAAGGGCATATTGAAGAAGGATCAGCCGAGTGGTTCTTGTGGGAGAACAACTCCATTTGGCTCACTAACTTCACACACCATCAGGCTTCCAAGCAGCTCTCAAGGAAACTCAGTTTTCACACTCTATGCTTAGTGCCCTTTGAGTGCATTATCTAGGAATGAACCTGGTAGAGCATCCCACACAAACGAATGCTCCACATGCGGGTTTCACATGCCACCAACTCCACATTCACAGGCAACTTCAGCGCCACAGCCGTTTTCAGATAGCCCTCAATGCAAAGGCTCTAGACGCAAATATTGGTGTGAGAGCTAATTCAATCAAGGAAACACTGCATGTTGGTGAAGGGCATATTGAAGAAGGATCAGCCGAGTGGTTCTTGTGGGAGAACAACTCCATTTGGCTCACTAACTTCACACACCATCAGGCTTCCAAGCAGCTCTCAAGGAAACTCAGTTTTCACACTCTATGCTTAGTGCCCTTTGAGTGCATTATCTAGGAATGAACCTGGTAGAGCATCCCACACAAACGAATGCTCCACATGCGGGTTTCACATGCCACCAACTCCACATTGACAGTTAACTTCAGCGCCACAGCCGTTTTCAGATAGCCCTCAATGCAAAGGCTCTAGACGCAAATATTGGTGTGAGAGCTAATTCAATCAAGGAAACACTGCATGTTGGTGAAGGGCATATTGAAGAAGGATCAGCCGAGTGGTTCTTGTGGGAGAACAACTCCATTTGGCTCACTAACTTCACACACCATCAGGCTTCCAAGCAGCTCTCAAGGAAACTCAGTTTTCACACTCTATGCTTAGTGCCCTTTGAGTGCATTATCTAGGAATGAACCTGGTAGAGCATCCCACACAAACGAATGCTCCACATGCGGGTTTCACATGCCACCAACTCCACATTGACAGTTAACTTCAGCGCCACAGCCGTTTTCATATAGCCCTCAATGCAAAGGCTCTAGACGCAAATATTGGTGTGAGAGCTAATTCAATCAAGGAAACACTGCATGTTGGTGAAGGGCATATTGAAGAAGGATCAGCCGAGTGGTTCTTGTGGGAGAACAACTCCATTTGGCTCACTAACTTCACACACCATCAGGCTTCCAAGCAGCTCTCAAGGAAACTCAGTTTTCACACTCTATGCTTAGTGCCCTTTGAGTGCATTATCTAGGAATGAACCTGGTAGAGCATCCCACACAAACGAATGCTCCACATGCGGGTTTCACATGCCACCAACTCCACATTCACAGGCAACTTCAGCGCCACAGCCGTATTCAGATAGCCATCAATGCAAAGGCTCTAGACGCAAATATTGGTGTGAGAGCTAATTCAATCAAGGAAACACTGCATGTTGGTGAAGGGCATATTGAAGAAGGATCAGCCGAGTGGTTCTTGTGGGAGAACAACTCCATTTGGCTCACTAACTTCACACACCATCAGGCTTCCAAGCAGCTCTCAAGGAAACTCAGTTTTCACACTCTATGCTTAGTACCCTTTGTATGGCTAGGACTGAAATGAACCTGGTAGAGCATCCCACACAAACGAATGCTCCACATGCGGGTTTCACATGCCACCAACTCCACATTCACAGGCAACTTCAGCGCCACAGCCGTTTTCAGATAGCCCTCAATGCAAAGGCTCTAGACGCAAATATTGGTGTGAGAGCTAATTCAATCAAGGAAACACTGCATGTTGGTGAAGGGCATATTGAAGAAGGATCAGCCGAGGGGTTCTTGTGGGAGAACAACTCCATTTGGCTCACTAACTTCACACACCATCAGGCTTCCAAGCAGCTCTCAAGGAAACTCAGTTTTCACACTCTATGCTTAGTGCCCTTTGAGTGCATTATCTAGGAATGAACCTGGTAGAGCATCCCACACAAACGAATGCTCCACATGCGGGTTTCACATGCCACCAACTCCACATTCACAGGCAACTTCAGCGCCACAGCCGTTTTCAGATAGCCCTCAATGCAAAGGCTCTAGACGCAAATATTGGTGTGAGAGCTAATTCAATAAAGGAAACACTGCATGTTGGTGAAGGGCATATTGAAGAAGGATCAGCCAAGTGGTTCTTGTAGGAGAACAACTCCATTTGGCTCACTAACTTCACACACCATCAGGCTTCCAAGCAGCTCTCAAGGAAACTCAGTTTTCACACTCTATGTTTAGTGCCCTTTGAGTGCATTTTCTAGGAATGAACCTGGTAGAGCATCCCACACAAACGAATGCTCCACATGCGGGTTTCACATGCCACCAACTCCACATTCACAGGCAACTTCAGCGCCACAGCCATTTTCAGATAGCCCTCAATGCAAAGGCTCTAGACGCAAATATTGGTGTGAGAGCTAATTCAATCAAGGAAACACTGCATGTTGGTGAAGGGCATATTGAAGAAGGATCAGCCGAGGGGTTCTTGTGGGAGAACAACTCCATTTGGCTCACTAACTTCACACACCATCAGGCTTCCAAGCAGCTCTCAAAGAAACTCAGTTTTCACACTCTATGCTTAGTACCCTTTGTATGGCTAGGACTGAAATGAACCTGGTAGAGCATCCCACACAAACGAATGCTCCACATGCGGGTTTCACATGCCACCAACTCCACATTCACAGGCAACTTCAGCGCCACAGCCGTTTTCAGATAGCCCTCAATGCAAAGGCTCTAGACGCAAATATTGGTGTGAGAGCTAATTCAATCAAGGAAACACTGCATGTTGGTGAAGGGCATATTGAAGAAGGATCAGCCGAGTGGTTCTTGTGGGAGAACAACTCCATTTGGCTCACTAACTTCACACACCATCAGGCTTCCAAGCAGCTCTCAAGGAAACTCAGTTTTCACACTCTATGCTTAGTGCCCTTTGAGTGCATTATCTAGGAATGAACCTGGTAGAGCATCCCAGACAAACGAATGCTCCACATGCGGGTTTCACATGCCACCAACTCCACATTCACAGGCAACTTCAGCGCCACAGCCGTTTTCAGATAGCCCTCAATGCAAAGGCTCTAGACGCAAATATTGGTGTGAGAGCTAATTCAATCAAGGAAACACTGCATGTTGGTGAAGGGCATATTGAAGAAGGATCAGCCAAGTGGTTCTTGTGGGAGAACAACTCCATTTGGCTCACTAACTTCACACACCATCAGGCTTCCAAGCAGCTCTCAAGGAAACTCAGTTTTCACACTCTATGTTTAGTGCCCTTTGAGTGCATTATCTAGGAATGAACCTGGTAGAGCATCCCACACAAACGAATGCTCCACATGCGGGTTTCACATGCCACCAACTCCACATTCACAGGCAACTTCAGCGCCACAGCCTTTTTCAGATAGCCCTCAATGCAAAGGCTCTAGACGCAAATATTGGTGTGAGAGCTAATTCAATCAAGGAAACACTGCATGTTGGTGAAGGGCATATTGAAGAAGGATCAGCCGAGTGGTTCTTGTGGGAGAACAACTCCATTTGGCTCACTAACTTCACACACCATCAGGCTTCCAAGCAGCTCTCAAGGAAACTCAGTTTTCACACTCTATGCTTAGTGCCCTTTGAGTGCATTATCTAGGAATGAACCTGGTAGAGCATCCCACACAAACGAATGCTCCACATGCGGGTTTCACATGCCACCAACTCCACATTCACAGGCAACTTCAGCGCCACAGCCGTTTTCAGATAGCCCTCAATGCAAAGGCTCTAGACGCAAATATTGGTGTGAGAGCTAATTCAATCAAGGAAATACTGCATGTTGCTGAAGGGCATATTGAAGAAGGATCAGCCGAGTGGTTCTTGTGGGAGAACAACTCCATTTGGCTCACTAACTTCACACACCATCAGGCTTCCAAGCAGCTCTCAAGGAAACTCAGTTTTCACACTCTATGCTTAGTGCCCATTGAGTGCATTATCTAGGAATCAACCTGGTAGAGCATCCCACACAAACGAATGCTCCACATGCGGGTTTCACATGCCACCAACTCCACATTCACAGGCAACTTCAGCGCCACAGCCGTTTTCAGATAGCCCTCAATGCAAAGGCTCTAGACGCAAATATTGGTGTGAGAGCTAATTCAATCAAGGAAACACTGCATGTTGGTGAAGGGCATATTGAAGAAGGATCAGCCGAGTGGTTCTTGTGGGAGAACAACTCCATTTGGCTCACTAACTTCACACACCATCAGGCTTCCAAGCAGCTCTCAAGGAAACTCAGTTTTCACACTCTATGCTTAGTGCCCTTTGAGTGCATTATCTAGGAATGAACCTGGTAGAGCATCCCACACAAACGAATGCTCCACATGCGGGTTTCACATGCCACCAACTCCACATTCACAGGCAACTTCAGCGCCACAGCCGTTTTCAGATAGCCCTCAATGCAAAGGCTCTAGACGCAAATATTGGTGTGAGAGCTAATTCAATCAAGGAAACACTGCATGTTGGTGAAGGGCATATTGAAGAAGGATCAGCCGAGTGGTTCTTGTGGGAGAACAACTCCATTTGGCTCACTAACTTCACACACCATCAGGCTTCCAAGCAGCTCTCAAGGAAACTCAGTTTTCACACTCTATGCTTAGTGCCCTTTGAGTGCATTATCTAGGAATGAACCTGGTAGAGCATCCCAGACAAACGAATGCTCCACATGCGGGTTTCACATGCCACCAACTCCACATTCACAGGCAACTTCAGCGCCACAGCCGTTTTCAGATAGCCCTCAATGCAAAGGCTCTAGACGCAAATATTGGTGTGAGAGCTAATTCAATCAAGGAAACACTGCATGTTGGTGAAGGGCATATTGAAGAAGGATCAGCCAAGTGGTTCTTGTGGGAGAACAACTCCATTTGGCTCACTAACTTCACACACCATCAGGCTTCCAAGCAGCTCTCAAGGAAACTCAGTTTTCACACTCTATGTTTAGTGCCCTTTGAGTGCATTATCTAGGAATGAACCTGGTAGAGCATCCCACACAAACGAATGCTCCACATGCGGGTTTCACATGCCACCAACTCCACATTCACAGGCAACTTCAGCGCCACAGCCTTTTTCAGATAGCCCTCAATGCAAAGGCTCTAGACGCAAATATTGGTGTGAGAGCTAATTCAATCAAGGAAACACTGCATGTTGGTGAAGGGCATATTGAAGAAGGATCAGCCGAGTGGTTCTTGTGGGAGAACAACTCCATTTGGCTCACTAACTTCACACACCATCAGGCTTCCAAGCAGCTCTCAAGGAAACTCAGTTTTCACACTCTATGCTTAGTGCCCTTTGAGTGCATTATCTAGGAATGAACCTGGTAGAGCATCCCACACAAACGAATGCTCCACATGCGGGTTTCACATGCCACCAACTCCACATTCACAGGCAACTTCAGCGCCACAGCCGTTTTCAGATAGCCCTCAATGCAAAGGCTCTAGACGCAAATATTGGTGTGAGAGCTAATTCAATCAAGGAAATACTGCATGTTGCTGAAGGGCATATTGAAGAAGGATCAGCCGAGTGGTTCTTGTGGGAGAACAACTCCATTTGGCTCACTAACTTCACACACCATCAGGCTTCCAAGCAGCTCTCAAGGAAACTCAGTTTTCACACTCTATGCTTAGTGCCCATTGAGTGCATTATCTAGGAATCAACCTGGTAGAGCATCCCACACAAACGAATGCTCCACATGCGGGTTTCACATGCCACCAACTCCACATTCACAGGCAACTTCAGCGCCACAGCCGTTTTCAGATAGCCCTCAATGCAAAGGCTCTAGACGCAAATATTGGTGTGAGAGCTAATTCAATCAAGGAAACACTGCATGTTGGTGAAGGGCATATTGAAGAAGGATCAGCCGAGTGGTTCTTGTGGGAGAACAACTCCATTTGGCTCACTAACTTCACACACCATCAGGCTTCCAAGCAGCTCTCAAGGAAACTCAGTTTTCACACTCTATGCTTAGTGCCCTTTGAGTGCATTATCTAGGAATGAACCTGGTAGAGCATCCCACACAAACGAATGCTCCACATGCGGGTTTCACATGCCACCAACTCCACATTCACAGGCAACTTCAGCGCCACAGCCGTTTTCAGATAGCCCTCAATGCAAAGGCTCTAGACGCAAATATTGGTGTGAGAGCTAATTCAATCAAGGAAACACTGCATGTTGGTGAAGGGCATATTGAAGAAGGATCAGCCGAGGGGTTCTTGTGGGAGAACAACTCCATTTGGCTCACTAACTTCACACACCATCAGGCTTCCAAGCAGCTCTCAAGGAAACTCAGTTTTCACACTCTATGCTTAGTGCCCTTTGAGTGCATTATCTAGGAATGAACCTGGTAGAGCATCCCACACAAACGAATGCTCCACATGCGGGTTTCACATGCCACCAACTCCACATTCACAGGCAACTTCAGCGCCACAGCCGTTTTCAGATAGCCCTCAATGCAAAGGCTCTAGACGCAAATATTGGTGTGAGAGGTAATTCAATCAAGGAAACACTGCATGTTGGTGAAGGGCATATTGAAGAAGGATCAGCCGAGTGGTTCTTCTGGGAGAACAACTCCATTTGGCTCACTAACTTCACACACCATCAGGCTTCCAAGCAGCTCTCAAGGAAACTCAGTTTTCACACTCTATGCTTAGTGCCCTTTGAGTGCATTATCTAGGAATGAACCTGGTAGAGCATCCCACACAAACGAATGCTCCACATGCGGGTTTCACATGCCACCAACTCCACATTCACAGGCAACTTCAGCGCCACAGCCGTTTTCAGATAGCCCTCAATGCAAAGGCTCTAGACGCAAATATTGGTGTGAGAGCTAATTCAATCAAGGAAATACTGCATGTTGCTGAAGGGCATATTGAAGAAGGATCAGCCGAGTGGTTCTTGTGGGAGAACAACTCCATTTGGCTCACTAACTTCACACACCATCAGGCTTCCAAGCAGCTCTCAAGGAAACTCAGTTTTCACACTCTATGCTTAGTGCCCATTGAGTGCATTATCTAGGAATCAACCTGGTAGAGCATCCCACACAAACGAATGCTCCACATGCGGGTTTCACATGCCACCAACTCCACATTCACAGGCAACTTCAGCGCCACAGCCGTTTTCAGATAGCCCTCAATGCAAAGGCTCTAGACGCAAATATTGGTGTGAGAGCTAATTCAATCAAGGAAACACTGCATGTTGGTGAAGGGCATATTGAAGAAGGATCAGCCGAGTGGTTCTTGTGGGAGAACAACTCCATTTGGCTCACTAACTTCACACACCATCAGGCTTCCAAGCAGCTCTCAAGGAAACTCAGTTTTCACACTCTATGCTTAGTGCCCATTGAGTGCATTATCTAGGAATCAACCTGGTAGAGCATCCCACACAAACGAATGCTCCACATGCGGGTTTCACATGCCACCAACTCCACATTCACAGGCAACTTCAGCGCCACAGCCGTTTTCAGATAGCCCTCAATGCAAAGGCTCTAGACGCAAATATTGGTGTGAGAGCTAATTCAATCAAGGAAACACTGCATGTTGGTGAAGGGCATATTGAAGAAGGATCAGCCGAGTGGTTCTTGTGGGAGAACAACTCCATTTGGCTCACTAACTTCACACACCATCAGGCTTCCAAGCAGCTCTCAAGGAAACTCAGTTTTCACACTCTATGCTTAGTGCCCTTTGAGTGCATTATCTAGGAATGAACCTGGTAGAGCATCCCACACAAACGAATGCTCCACATGCGGGTTTCACATGCCACCAACTCCACATTCACAGGCAACTTCAGCGCCACAGCCGTTTTCAGATAGCCCTCAATGCAAAGGCTCTAGACGCAAATATTGGTGTGAGAGCTAATTCAATCAAGGAAACACTGCATGTTGGTGAAGGGCATATTGAAGAAGGATCAGCCGAGGGGTTCTTGTGGGAGAACAACTCCATTTGGCTCACTAACTTCACACACCATCAGGCTTCCAAGCAGCTCTCAAGGAAACTCAGTTTTCACACTCTATGCTTAGTGCCCTTTGAGTGCATTATCTAGGAATGAACCTGGTAGAGCATCCCACACAAACGAATGCTCCACATGCGGGTTTCACATGCCACCAACTCCACATTCACAGGCAACTTCAGCGCCACAGCCGTTTTCAGATAGCCCTCAATGCAAAGGCTCTAGACGCAAATATTGGTGTGAGAGCTAATTCAATCAAGGAAACACTGCATGTTGGTGAAGGGCATATTGAAGAAGGATCAGCCGAGTGGTTCTTGTGGGAGAACAACTCCATTTGGCTCACTAACTTCACACACCATCAGGCTTCCAAGCAGCTCTCAAGGAAACTCAGTTTTCACACTCTATGCTTAGTGCCCTTTGAGTGCATTATCTAGGAATGAACCTGGTAGAGCATCCCAGACAAACGAATGCTCCACATGCGGGTTTCACATGCCACCAACTCCACATTCACAGGCAACTTCAGCGCCACAGCCGTTTTCAGATAGCCCTCAATGCAAAGGCTCTAGACGCAAATATTGGTGTGAGAGCTAATTCAATCAAGGAAACACTGCATGTTGGTGAAGGGCATATTGAAGAAGGATCAGCCGAGTGGTTCTTGTGGGAGAACAACTCCATTTGGCTCACTAACTTCACACACCATCAGGCTTCCAAGCAGCTCTCAAGGAAACTCAGTTTTCACACTCTATGCTTAGTGCCCTTTGAGTGCATTATCTAGGAATGAACCTGGTAGAGCATCCCACACAAACGAATGCTCCACATGCGGGTTTCACATGCCACCAACTCCACATTCACAGGCAACTTCAGCGCCACAGCCGTTTTCAGATAGCCCTCAATGCAAAGGCTCTAGACGCAAATATTGGTGTGAGAGCTAATTCAATCAAGGAAACACTGCATGTTGGTGAAGGGCATATTGAAGAAGGATCAGCCGAGGGGTTCTTGTGGGAGAACAACTCCATTTGGCTCACTAACTTCACACACCATCAGGCTTCCAAGCAGCTCTCAAGGAAACTCAGTTTTCACACTCTATGCTTAGTGCCCTTTGAGTGCATTATCTAGGAATGAACCTGGTAGAGCATCCCACACAAACGAATGCTCCACATGCGGGTTTCACATGCCACCAACTCCACATTCACAGGCAACTTCAGCGCCACAGCCGTTTTCAGATAGCCCTCAATGCAAAGGCTCTAGACGCAAATATTGGTGTGAGAGCTAATTCAATCAAGGAAACACTGCATGTTGGTGAAGGGCATATTGAAGAAGGATCAGCCGAGTGGTTCTTGTGGGAGAACAACTCCATTTGGCTCACTAACTTCACACACCATCAGGCTTCCAAGCAGCTCTCAAGGAAACTCAGTTTTCACACTCTATGCTTAGTGCCCTTTGAGTGCATTATCTAGGAATGAACCTGGTAGAGCATCCCACACAAACGAATGCTCCACATGCGGGTTTCACATGCCACCAACTCCACATTCACAGGCAACTTCAGCGCCACAGCCGTTTTCAGATAGCCCTCAATGCAAAGGCTCTAGACGCAAATATTGGTGTGAGAGCTAATTCAATCAAGGAAACACTGCATGTTGGTGAAGGGCATATTGAAGAAGGATCAGCCAAGTGGTTCTTGTGGGAGAACAACTCCATTTGGCTCACTAACTTCACACACCATCAGGCTTCCAAGCAGCTCTCAAGGAAACTCAGTTTTCACACTCTATGTTTAGTGCCCTTTGAGTGCATTATCTAGGAATGAACCTGGTAGAGCATCCCACACAAACGAATGCTCCACATGCGGGTTTCACATGCCACCAACTCCACATTCACAGGCAACTTCAGCGCCACAGCCTTTTTCAGATAGCCCTCAATGCAAAGGCTCTAGACGCAAATATTGGTGTGAGAGCTAATTCAATCAAGGAAACACTGCATGTTGGTGAAGGGCATATTGAAGAAGGATCAGCCGAGTGGTTCTTGTGGGAGAACAACTCCATTTGGCTCACTAACTTCACACACCATCAGGCTTCCAAGCAGCTCTCAAGGAAACTCAGTTTTCACACTCTATGCTTAGTGCCCTTTGAGTGCATTATCTAGGAATGAACCTGGTAGAGCATCCCACACAAACGAATGCTCCACATGCGGGTTTCACATGCCACCAACTCCACATTCACAGGCAACTTCAGCGCCACAGCCGTTTTCAGATAGCCCTCAATGCAAAGGCTCTAGACGCAAATATTGGTGTGAGAGCTAATTCAATCAAGGAAATACTGCATGTTGCTGAAGGGCATATTGAAGAAGGATCAGCCGAGTGGTTCTTGTGGGAGAACAACTCCATTTGGCTCACTAACTTCACACACCATCAGGCTTCCAAGCAGCTCTCAAGGAAACTCAGTTTTCACACTCTATGCTTAGTGCCCATTGAGTGCATTATCTAGGAATCAACCTGGTAGAGCATCCCACACAAACGAATGCTCCACATGCGGGTTTCACATGCCACCAACTCCACATTCACAGGCAACTTCAGCGCCACAGCCGTTTTCAGATAGCCCTCAATGCAAAGGCTCTAGACGCAAATATTGGTGTGAGAGCTAATTCAATCAAGGAAACACTGCATGTTGGTGAAGGGCATATTGAAGAAGGATCAGCCGAGTGGTTCTTGTGGGAGAACAACTCCATTTGGCTCACTAACTTCACACACCATCAGGCTTCCAAGCAGCTCTCAAGGAAACTCAGTTTTCACACTCTATGCTTAGTGCCCTTTGAGTGCATTATCTAGGAATGAACCTGGTAGAGCATCCCACACAAACGAATGCTCCACATGCGGGTTTCACATGCCACCAACTCCACATTCACAGGCAACTTCAGCGCCACAGCCGTTTTCAGATAGCCCTCAATGCAAAGGCTCTAGACGCAAATATTGGTGTGAGAGCTAATTCAATCAAGGAAACACTGCATGTTGGTGAAGGGCATATTGAAGAAGGATCAGCCGAGGGGTTCTTGTGGGAGAACAACTCCATTTGGCTCACTAACTTCACACACCATCAGGCTTCCAAGCAGCTCTCAAGGAAACTCAGTTTTCACACTCTATGCTTAGTGCCCTTTGAGTGCATTATCTAGGAATGAACCTGGTAGAGCATCCCACACAAACGAATGCTCCACATGCGGGTTTCACATGCCACCAACTCCACATTCACAGGCAACTTCAGCGCCACAGCCGTTTTCAGATAGCCCTCAATGCAAAGGCTCTAGACGCAAATATTGGTGTGAGAGGTAATTCAATCAAGGAAACACTGCATGTTGGTGAAGGGCATATTGAAGAAGGATCAGCCGAGTGGTTCTTCTGGGAGAACAACTCCATTTGGCTCACTAACTTCACACACCATCAGGCTTCCAAGCAGCTCTCAAGGAAACTCAGTTTTCACACTCTATGCTTAGTGCCCTTTGAGTGCATTATCTAGGAATGAACCTGGTAGAGCATCCCACACAAACGAATGCTCCACATGCGGGTTTCACATGCCACCAACTCCACATTCACAGGCAACTTCAGCGCCACAGCCGTTTTCAGATAGCCCTCAATGCAAAGGCTCTAGACGCAAATATTGGTGTGAGAGCTAATTCAATCAAGGAAATACTGCATGTTGCTGAAGGGCATATTGAAGAAGGATCAGCCGAGTGGTTCTTGTGGGAGAACAACTCCATTTGGCTCACTAACTTCACACACCATCAGGCTTCCAAGCAGCTCTCAAGGAAACTCAGTTTTCACACTCTATGCTTAGTGCCCATTGAGTGCATTATCTAGGAATCAACCTGGTAGAGCATCCCACACAAACGAATGCTCCACATGCGGGTTTCACATGCCACCAACTCCACATTCACAGGCAACTTCAGCGCCACAGCCGTTTTCAGATAGCCCTCAATGCAAAGGCTCTAGACGCAAATATTGGTGTGAGAGCTAATTCAATCAAGGAAACACTGCATGTTGGTGAAGGGCATATTGAAGAAGGATCAGCCGAGTGGTTCTTGTGGGAGAACAACTCCATTTGGCTCACTAACTTCACACACCATCAGGCTTCCAAGCAGCTCTCAAGGAAACTCAGTTTTCACACTCTATGCTTAGTGCCCATTGAGTGCATTATCTAGGAATCAACCTGGTAGAGCATCCCACACAAACGAATGCTCCACATGCGGGTTTCACATGCCACCAACTCCACATTCACAGGCAACTTCAGCGCCACAGCCGTTTTCAGATAGCCCTCAATGCAAAGGCTCTAGACGCAAATATTGGTGTGAGAGCTAATTCAATCAAGGAAACACTGCATGTTGGTGAAGGGCATATTGAAGAAGGATCAGCCGAGTGGTTCTTGTGGGAGAACAACTCCATTTGGCTCACTAACTTCACACACCATCAGGCTTCCAAGCAGCTCTCAAGGAAACTCAGTTTTCACACTCTATGCTTAGTGCCCTTTGAGTGCATTATCTAGGAATGAACCTGGTAGAGCATCCCACACAAACGAATGCTCCACATGCGGGTTTCACATGCCACCAACTCCACATTCACAGGCAACTTCAGCGCCACAGCCGTTTTCAGATAGCCCTCAATGCAAAGGCTCTAGACGCAAATATTGGTGTGAGAGCTAATTCAATCAAGGAAACACTGCATGTTGGTGAAGGGCATATTGAAGAAGGATCAGCCGAGGGGTTCTTGTGGGAGAACAACTCCATTTGGCTCACTAACTTCACACACCATCAGGCTTCCAAGCAGCTCTCAAGGAAACTCAGTTTTCACACTCTATGCTTAGTGCCCTTTGAGTGCATTATCTAGGAATGAACCTGGTAGAGCATCCCACACAAACGAATGCTCCACATGCGGGTTTCACATGCCACCAACTCCACATTCACAGGCAACTTCAGCGCCACAGCCGTTTTCAGATAGCCCTCAATGCAAAGGCTCTAGACGCAAATATTGGTGTGAGAGGTAATTCAATCAAGGAAACACTGCATGTTGGTGAAGGGCATATTGAAGAAGGATCAGCCGAGTGGTTCTTCTGGGAGAACAACTCCATTTGGCTCACTAACTTCACACACCATCAGGCTTCCAAGCAGCTCTCAAGGAAACTCAGTTTTCACACTCTATGCTTAGTGCCCTTTGAGTGCATTATCTAGGAATGAACCTGGTAGAGCATCCCACACAAACGAATGCTCCACATGCGGGTTTCACATGCCACCAACTCCACATTCACAGGCAACTTCAGCGCCACAGCCGTTTTCAGATAGCCCTCAATGCAAAGGCTCTAGACGCAAATATTGGTGTGAGAGCTAATTCAATCAATTAAATACTGCATGTTGCTGAAGGGCATATTGAAGAAGGATCAGCCGAGTGGTTCTTGTGGGAGAACAACTCCATTTGGCTCACTAACTTCACACACCATCAGGCTTCCAAGCAGCTCTCAAGGAAACTCAGTTTTCACACTCTATGCTTAGTGCCCATTGAGTGCATTATCTAGGAATCAACCTGGTAGAGCATCCCACACAAACGAATGCTCCACATGCGGGTTTCACATGCCACCAACTCCACATTCACAGGCAACTTCAGCGCCACAGCCGTTTTCAGATAGCCCTCAATGCAAAGGCTCTAGACGCAAATATTGGTGTGAGAGCTAATTCAATCAAGGAAACACTGCATGTTGGTGAAGGGCATATTGAAGAAGGATCAGGGGAGTGGTTCTTGTGGGAGAACAACTCCATTTGGCTCACTAACTTCACACACCATCAGGCTTCCAAGCAGCTCTCAAGGAAACTCAGTTTTCACACTCTATGTTTAGTGCCCTTTGAGTGCATTATCTAGGAATGAACCTGGTAGAGCATCCCACACAAACGAATGCTCCACATGCGGGTTTCACATGCCACCAACTCCACATTCACAGGCAACTTCAGCGCCACAGCCGTTTTCAGATAGCCCTCAATGCAAAGGCTCTAGACGCAAATATTGGTGTGAGAGCTAATTCAATCAAGGAAACACTGCATGTTGGTGAAGGGCATATTGAAGAAGGATCAGCCGAGTGGTTCTTGTGGGAGAACAACTCCATTTGGCTCACTAACTTCACACACCATCAGGCTTCCAAGCAGCTCTCAAGGAAACTCAGTTTTCACGCTCTATGCTTAGTGCCCTTTGTATGGCTAGGACTGAAATGAACCTGGTAGAGCATCCCACACAAACGAATGCTCCACATGCGGGTTTCACATGCCACCAACTCCACATTCACAGGCAACTTCAGCGCCACAGCCATTTTCAGATAGCCCTCAATGCAAAGGCTCTAGACGCAAATATTGGTGTGAGAGCTAATTCAATCAAGGAAACACTGCATGTTGGTGAAGGGCATATTGAAGAAGGATCAGCCGAGTGGTTCTTGTGGGAGAACAACTCCATTTGGCTCACTAACTTCACACACCATCAGGCTTCCAAGCAGCTCTCAAGGAAACTCAGTTTTCACACTCTATGCTTAGTGCCCTTTGTATGGCTAGGACTGAAATGAATCTGGTAGAGCATCCCACACCAACGAATGCTCCACATGCGGGTTTCACATGCCACCAACTCCACATTCACAGGCAACTTCAGCGCCACAGCCGTTTTCAGATAGCCCTCAATGCAAAGGCTCTAGACGCAAATATTGGTGTGAGAGCTAATTCAATCAAGGAAACACTGCATGTTGGTGAAGGGCATATTGAAGAAGGATCAGCAGAGTGGTTCTTGTGGGAGAACAACTCCATTTGGCTCACTAACTTCACACACCATCAGGCTTCCAAGCAGCTCTCAAGGAAACTCAGTTTTCACACTCTATGCTTAGTGCCCTTTGAGTGCATTATCTAGGAATGAACCTGGTAGAGCATCCCACACAAACGAATGCTCCACATGCGGGTTTCACATGCCACCAACTCCACATTCACAGGCAACTTCAGCGCCACAGCCGTTTTCAGATAGCCCTCAATGCAAAGGCTCTAGACGCAAATATTGGTGTGAGAGCTAATTCAATCAAGGAAACACTGCATGTTGGTGAAGGGCATATTGAAGAAGGATCAGCCGAGGGGTTCTTGTGGGAGAACAACTCCATTTGGCTCACTAACTTCACACACCATCAGGCTTCCAAGCAGCTCTCAAGGAAACTCAGTTTTCACACTCTATGCTTAGTGCCCTTTGAGTGCATTATCTAGGAATGAACCTGGTAGAGCATCCCACACAAACGAATGCTCCACATGCGGGTTTCACATGCCACCAACTCCACATTCACAGGCAACTTCAGCGCCACAGCCGTTTTCAGATAACCCTCAATGCAAAGGCTCTAGATGCAAATATTGGTGTGAGAGCTAATTCAATCAAGGAAACACTTCATGTTGGTGAAGGGCATATTGAAGAAGGATCAGCCGAGTGGTTCTTGTGGGAGAACAACTCCATTTGGCTCACTAACTTCACACACCATCAGGCTTCCAAGCAGCTCTCAAGGAAACTCAGTTTTCACAATCTATGCTTTGTGCCCTTTGAGTACCTAGGACTGAAATGAACCTGGTAGAGCATCCCACACCAACGAATGCTCCACATACGCGTTTCACATGCCACCAACTCCACATTCACAGGCAACTTCAGCGCCACAGCCGTTTTCAGATAGCCCTCAATGCAAAGGCTCTAGACGCAAATATTGGTGTGAGAGCTAATTCAATCAAGGAAACACTGCATGTTGGTGAAGGGCATATTGAAGAAGGATCAGCCGAGTGGTTCTTGTGGGAGAACAACTCCATTTGGCTCACTAACTTCACACACCATCAGGCTTCCAAGCAGCTCTCAAGGAAACTCAGTTTTCACACTCTATGCTTAGTGCCCTTTGAGTGCATTATCTAGGAATGAACCTGGTAGAGCATCCCACACAAACGAATGCTCCACATGCGGGTTTCACATGCCACCAACTCCACATTCACAGGCAACTTCAGCGCCACAGCCGTTTTCAGATAGCCCTCAATGCAAAGGCTCTAGATGCATATATTGGTGTGAGAGCTAATTCAATCAAGGAAACACTGCATGTTGGTGGAGGGCATATTGAAGAAGGATCAGCCGAGTGGTTCTTGTGGGAGAACAACTCCATTTGGCTCACTAACTTCACACACCATCAGGCTTCCAAGCAGCTCTCAAGGAAACTCAGTTTTCACGCTCTATGCTTAGTGCCCTTTGTATGGCTAGGACTGAAATGAACCTGGTAGAGCATCCCACACAAACGAATGCTCCACATGCGGGTTTCACATGCCACCAACTCCACATTCACAGGCAACTTCAGCGCCACAGCCATTTTCAGATAGCCCTCAATGCAAAGGCTCTAGACGCAAATATTGGTGTGAGAGCTAATTCAATCAAGGAAACACTGCATGTTGGTGAAGGGCATATTGAAGAAGGATCAGCCGAGTGGTTCTTGTGGGAGAACAACTCCATTTGGCTCACTAACTTCACACACCATCAGGCTTCCAAGCAGCTCTCAAGGAAACTCAGTTTTCACACTCTATGCTTAGTGCCCTTTGTATGGCTAGGACTGAAATGAATCTGGTAGAGCATCCCACACCAACGAATGCTCCACATGCGGGTTTCACATGCCACCAACTCCACATTCACAGGCAACTTCAGCGCCACAGCCGTTTTCAGATAGCCCTCAATGCAAAGGCTCTAGACGCAAATATTGGTGTGAGAGCTAATTCAATCAAGGAAACACTGCATGTTGGTGAAGGGCATATTGAAGAAGGATCAGCAGAGTGGTTCTTGTGGGAGAACAACTCCATTTGGCTCACTAACTTCACACACCATCAGGCTTCCAAGCAGCTCTCAAGGAAACTCAGTTTTCACACTCTATGCTTAGTGCCCTTTGAGTGCATTATCTAGGAATGAACCTGGTAGAGCATCCCACACAAACGAATGCTCCACATGCGGGTTTCACATGCCACCAACTCCACATTCACAGGCAACTTCAGCGCCACAGCCGTTTTCAGATAGCCCTCAATGCAAAGGCTCTAGACGCAAATATTGGTGTGAGAGCTAATTCAATCAAGGAAACACTGCATGTTGGTGAAGGGCATATTGAAGAAGGATCAGCCGAGGGGTTCTTGTGGGAGAACAACTCCATTTGGCTCACTAACTTCACACACCATCAGGCTTCCAAGCAGCTCTCAAGGAAACTCAGTTTTCACACTCTATGCTTAGTGCCCTTTGAGTGCATTATCTAGGAATGAACCTGGTAGAGCATCCCACACAAACGAATGCTCCACATGCGGGTTTCACATGCCACCAACTCCACATTCACAGGCAACTTCAGCGCCACAGCCGTTTTCAGATAACCCTCAATGCAAAGGCTCTAGATGCAAATATTGGTGTGAGAGCTAATTCAATCAAGGAAACACTGCATGTTGGTGAAGGGCATATTGAAGAAGGATCAGCCGAGTGGTTCTTGTGGGAGAACAACTCCATTTGGCTCACTAACTTCACACACCATCAGGCTTCCAAGCAGCTCTCAAGGAAACTCAGTTTTCACAATCTATGCTTTGTGCCCTTTGAGTACCTAGGACTGAAATGAACCTGGTAGAGCATCCCACACCAACGAATGCTCCACATACGCGTTTCACATGCCACCAACTCCACATTCACAGGCAACTTCAGCGCCACAGCCGTTTTCAGATAGCCCTCAATGCAAAGGCTCTAGACGCAAATATTGGTGTGAGAGCTAATTCAATCAAGGAAACACTGCATGTTGGTGAAGGGCATATTGAAGAAGGATCAGCCGAGTGGTTCTTGTGGGAGAACAACTCCATTTGGCTCACTAACTTCACACACCATCAGGCTTCCAAGCAGCTCTCAAGGAAACTCAGTTTTCACACTCTATGCTTAGTGCCCTTTGAGTGCATTATCTAGGAATGAACCTGGTAGAGCATCCCACACAAACGAATGCTCCACATGCGGGTTTCACATGCCACCAACTCCACATTCACAGGCAACTTCAGCGCCACAGCCGTTTTCAGATAGCCCTCAATGCAAAGGCTCTAGATGCATATATTGGTGTGAGAGCTAATTCAATCAAGGAAACACTGCATGTTGGTGGAGGGCATATTGAAGAAGGATCAGCCGAGTGGTTCTTGTGGGAGAACAACTCCATTTGGCTCACTAACTTCACACACCATCAGGCTTCCAAGCAGCTCTCAAGGAAACTCAGTTTTCACACTCTATGCTTAGTGCCCTTTGAGTGCATTATCTAGGAATGAACCTGGTAGAGCATCCCACACAAACGAATGCTCCACATGCGGGTTTCACATGCCACCAACTCCACATTCACAGGCAACTTCAGCGCCACAGCCGTTTTCAGATAGCCCTCAATGCAAAGGCTCTAGACGCAAATATTGGTGTGAGAGCTAATTCAATCAAGGAAACACTGCATGTTGGTGAAGGGCATATTGAAGAAGGATCAGCCGAGTGGTTCTTGTGGGAGAACAACTCCATTTGGCTCACTAACTTCACACACCATCAGGCTTCCAAGCAGCTCTCAAGGAAACTCAGTTTTCACACTCTATGCTTAGTGCCCTTTGAGTGCATTATCTAGGAATGAACCTGGTAGAGCATCCCACACAAACGAATGCTCCACATGCGGGTTTCACATGCCACCAACTCCACATTCACAGGCAACTTCAGCGCCACAGCCGTTTTCAGATAGCCCTCAATGCAAAGGCTCTAGACGCAAATATTGGTGTGAGAGCTAATTCAATCAAGGAAACACTGCATGTTGGTGAAGGGCATATTGAAGAAGGATCAGCCGAGTGGTTCTTGTGGGAGAACAACTCCATTTGGCTCACTAACTTCACACACCATCAGGCTTCCAAGCAGCTCTCAAGGAAACTCAGTTTTCACACTCTATGCTTAGTGCCCTTTGAGTGCATTATCTAGGAATGAACCTGGTAGAGCATCCCAAACAAACGAATGCTCCACATGCGGGTTTCACATGCCACCAACTCCACATTCACAGGCAACTTCAGCGCCACAGCCGTTTTCAGATAGCCCTCAATGCAAAGGCTCTAGACGCAAATATTGGTGTGAGAGCTAATTCAATCAAGGAAACACTGCATGTTGCTGAAGGGCATATTGAAGAAGGATCAGCCGAGTGGTTCTTGTGGGAGAACAACTCCATTTGGCTCACTAACTTCACACACCATCAGGCTTCCAAGCAGCTCTCAAGGAAACTCAGTTTTCACACTCTATGCTTAGTGCCCATTGAGTGCATTATCTAGGAATCAACCTGGTAGAGCATCCCACACAAACGAATGCTCCACATGCGGGTTTCACATGCCACCAACTCCACATTCACAGGCAACTTCAGCGCCACAGCCGTTTTCAGATAGCCCTCAATGCAAAGGCTCTAGACGCAAATATTGGTGTGAGAGGTAATTCAATCAAGGAAACACTGCATGTTGGTGAAGGGCATATTGAAGAAGGATCAGCCGAGTGGTTCTTCTGGGAGAACAACTCCATTTGGCTCACTAACTTCACACACCATCAGGCTTCCAAGCAGCTCTCAAGGAAACTCAGTTTTCACACTCTATGCTTAGTGCCCTTTGAGTGCATTATCTAGGAATGAACCTGGTAGAGCATCCCACACAAACGAATGCTCCACATGCGGGTTTCACATGCCACCAACTCCACATTCACAGGCAACTTCAGCGCCACAGCCGTTTTCAGATAGCCCTCAATGCAAAGGCTCTAGACGCAAATATTGGTGTGAGAGCTAATTCAATCAAGGAAACACTGCATGTTGGTGAAGGGCATATTGAAGAAGGATCAGCCGAGTGGTTCTTGTGGGAGAACAACTCCATTTGGCTCACTAACTTCACACACCATCAGGCTTCCAAGCAGCTCTCAAGGAAACTCAGTTTTCACGCTCTATGCTTAGTGCCCTTTGTATGGCTAGGACTGAAATGAACCTGGTAGAGCATCCCACACAAACGAATGCTCCACATGCGGGTTTCACATGCCACCAACTCCACATTCACAGGCAACTTCAGCGCCACAGCCATTTTCAGATAGCCCTCAATGCAAAGGCTCTAGACGCAAATATTGGTGTGAGAGCTAATTCAATCAAGGAAACACTGCATGTTGGTGAAGGGCATATTGAAGAAGGATCAGCCGAGTGGTTCTTGTGGGAGAACAACTCCATTTGGCTCACTAACTTCACACACCATCAGGCTTCCAAGCAGCTCTCAAGGAAACTCAGTTTTCACACTCTATGCTTAGTGCCCTTTGTATGGCTAGGACTGAAATGAACCTGGTAGAGCATCCCACACCAACGAATGCTCCACATGCGGGTTTCACATGCCACCAACTCCACATTCACAGGCAACTTCAGCGCCACAGCCGTTTTCAGATAGCCCTCAATGCAAAGGCTCTAGACGCAAATATTGGTGTGAGAGCTAATTCAATCAAGGAAACACTGCATGTTGGTGAAGGGCATATTGAAGAAGGATCAGCAGAGTGGTTCTTGTGGGAGAACAACTCCATTTGGCTCACTAACTTCACACACCATCAGGCTTCCAAGCAGCTCTCAAGGAAACTCAGTTTTCACACTCTATGCTTAGTGCCCTTTGAGTGCATTATCTAGGAATGAACCTGGTAGAGCATCCCACACAAACGAATGCTCCACATGCGGGTTTCACATGCCACCAACTCCACATTCACAGGCAACTTCAGCGCCACAGCCGTTTTCAGATAGCCCTCAATGCAAAGGCTCTAGACGCAAATATTGGTGTGAGAGCTAATTCAATCAAGGAAACACTGCATGTTGGTGAAGGGCATATTGAAGAAGGATCAGCCGAGGGGTTCTTGTGGGAGAACAACTCCATTTGGCTCACTAACTTCACACACCATCAGGCTTCCAAGCAGCTCTCAAGGAAACTCAGTTTTCACACTCTATGCTTAGTGCCCTTTGAGTGCATTATCTAGGAATGAACCTGGTAGAGCATCCCACACAAACGAATGCTCCACATGCGGGTTTCACATGCCACCAACTCCACATTCACAGGCAACTTCAGCGCCACAGCCGTTTTCAGATAACCCTCAATGCAAAGGCTCTAGATGCAAATATTGGTGTGAGAGCTAATTCAATCAAGGAAACACTGCATGTTGGTGAAGGGCATATTGAAGAAGGATCAGCCGAGTGGTTCTTGTGGGAGAACAACTCCATTTGGCTCACTAACTTCACACACCATCAGGCTTCCAAGCAGCTCTCAAGGAAACTCAGTTTTCACAATCTATGCTTTGTGCCCTTTGAGTACCTAGGACTGAAATGAACCTGGTAGAGCATCCCACACCAACGAATGCTCCACATACGCGTTTCACATGCCACCAACTCCACATTCACAGGCAACTTCAGCGCCACAGCCGTTTTCAGATAGCCCTCAATGCAAAGGCTCTAGACGCAAATATTGGTGTGAGAGCTAATTCAATCAAGGAAACACTGCATGTTGGTGAAGGGCATATTGAAGAAGGATCAGCCGAGTGGTTCTTGTGGGAGAACAACTCCATTTGGCTCACTAACTTCACACACCATCAGGCTTCCAAGCAGCTCTCAAGGAAACTCAGTTTTCACACTCTATGCTTAGTGCCCTTTGTATGGCTAGGACTGAAATGAACCAGGTAGAGCATCCCACACAAACGAATGCTCCACATGCGGGTTTCACATGCCACCAACTCCACATTCACAGGCAACTTCAGCGCCACAGCCGTTTTCAGATAGCCCTCAATGCAAAGGCTCTAGATGCAAATATTGGTGTGAGAGCTAATTCAATCAAGGAAACACTGCATGTTGGTGGAGGGCATATTGAAGAAGGATCAGCCGAGTGGTTCTTGTGGGAGAACAACTCCATTTGGCTCACTAACTTCACACACCATCAGGCTTCCAAGCAGCTCTCAAGGAAACTCAGTTTTCACACTCTATGCTTAGTGCCCTTTGAGTGCATTATCTAGGAATGAACCTGGTAGAGCATCCCACACAAACGAATGCTCCACATGCGGGTTTCACATGCCACCAACTCCACATTCACAGGCAACTTCAGCGCCACAGCCGTTTTCTGATAGCCCTCAATGCAAAGGCTCTAGACGCAAATATTGGTGTGAGAGCTAATTCAATCAAGGAAACACTGCATGTTGGTGAAGGGCATATTGAAGAAGGATCAGCCGAGTGGTTCTTGTGGGAGAACAACTCCATTTGGCTCACTAACTTCACACACCATCAGGCTTCCAAGCAGCTCTCAAGGAAACTCAGTTTTCACACTCTATGCTTAGTGCCCTTTGAGTGCATTATCTAGGAATGAACCTGGTAGAGCATCCCACACAAACGAATGCTCCACATGCGGGTTTCACATGCCACCAACTCCACATTCACAGGCAACTTCAGCGCCACAGCCGTTTTCAGATAGCCCTCAATGCAAAGGCTCTAGACGCAAATATTGGTGTGAGAGCTAATTCAATCAAGGAAACACTGCATGTTGGTGAAGGGCATATTGAAGAAGGATCAGCCGAGTGGTTCTTGTGGGAGAACAACTCCATTTGGCTCACTAACTTCACACACCATCAGGCTTCCAAGCAGCTCTCAAGGAAACTCAGTTTTCACACTCTATGCTTAGTGCCCTTTGAGTGCATTATCTAGGAATGAACCTGGTAGAGCATCCCAAACAAACGAATGCTCCACATGCGGGTTTCACATGCCACCAACTCCACATTCACAGGCAACTTCAGCGCCACAGCCGTTTTCAGATAGCCCTCAATGCAAAGGCTCTAGACGCAAATATTGGTGTGAGAGCTAATTCAATCAAGGAAACACTGCATGTTGCTGAAGGGCATATTGAAGAAGGATCAGCCGAGTGGTTCTTGTGGGAGAACAACTCCATTTGGCTCACTAACTTCACACACCATCAGGCTTCCAAGCAGCTCTCAAGGAAACTCAGTTTTCACACTCTATGCTTAGTGCCCATTGAGTGCATTATCTAGGAATCAACCTGGTAGAGCATCCCACACAAACGAATGCTCCACATGCGGGTTTCACATGCCACCAACTCCACATTCACAGGCAACTTCAGCGCCACAGCCGTTTTCAGATAGCCCTCAATGCAAAGGCTCTAGACGCAAATATTGGTGTGAGAGGTAATTCAATCAAGGAAACACTGCATGTTGGTGAAGGGCATATTGAAGAAGGATCAGCAGAGTGGTTCTTGTGGGAGAACAACTCCATTTGGCTCACTAACTTCACACACCATCAGGCTTCCAAGCAGCTCTCAAGGAAACTCAGTTTTCACACTCTATGTTTAGTGCCCTTTGAGTGCATTATCTAGGAATGAACCTGGTAGAGCATCCCACACAAACGAATGCTCCACATGCGGGTTTCACATGCCACCAACTCCACATTCACAGGCAACTTCAGCGCCACAGCCGTTTTCAGATAGCCCTCAATGCAAAGGCTCTAGACGCAAATATTGGTGTGAGAGCTAATTCAATCAAGGAAACACTGCATGTTGGTGAAGGGCATATTGAAGAAGGATCAGCCGAGTGGTTCTTGTGGGAGAACAACTCCATTTGGCTCACTAACTTCACACACCATCAGGCTTCCAAGCAGCTCTCAAGGAAACTCAGTTTTCACGCTCTATGCTTAGTGCCCTTTGTATGGCTAGGACTGAAATGAACCTGGTAGAGCATCCCACACAAACGAATGCTCCACATGCGGGTTTCACATGCCACCAACTCCACATTCACAGGCAACTTCAGCGCCACAGCCATTTTCAGATAGCCCTCAATGCAAAGGCTCTAGACGCAAATATTGGTGTGAGAGCTAATTCAATCAAGGAAACACTGCATGTTGGTGAAGGGCATATTGAAGAAGGATCAGCCGAGTGGTTCTTGTGGGAGAACAACTCCATTTGGCTCACTAACTTCACACACCATCAGGCTTCCAAGCAGCTCTCAAGGAAACTCAGTTTTCACACTCTATGCTTAGTGCCCTTTGTATGGCTAGGACTGAAATGAACCTGGTAGAGCATCCCACACAAACGAATGCTCCACATGCGGGTTTCACATGCCACCAACTCCACATTCACAGGCAACTTCAGCGCCACAGCCGTTTTCAGATAGCCCTCAATGCAAAGGCTCTAGACACAAATATTGGTGTGAGAGCTAATTCAATCAAGGAAACACTGCATGTTGGTGAAGGGCATATTGAAGAAGGATCAGCAGAGTGGTTCTTGTGGGAGAACAACTCCATTTGGCTCACTAACTTCACACACCATCAGGCTTCCAAGCAGCTCTCAAGGAAACTCAGTTTTCACACTCTATGCTTAGTGCCCTTTGAGTGCATTATCTAGGAATGAACCTGGTAGAGCATCCCACACAAACGAATGCTCCACATGCGGGTTTCACATGCCACCAACTCCACATTCACAGGCAACTTCAGCGCCACAGCCGTTTTCAGATAGCCCTCAATGCAAAGGCTCTAGATGCAAATATTGGTGTGAGAGCTAATTCAATCAAGGAAACACTGCATGTTGGTGAAGGGCATATTGAAGAAGGATCAGCAGAGTAGTTCTTGTGGGAGAACAACTCCATTTGGCTCACTAACTTCACACACCATCAGGCTTCCAAGCAGCTCTCAAGGAAACTCAGTTTTCACACTCTATGCTTAGTGCCCTTTGTATGGCTGGGTCTGAAAAGAACCTGGTAGAGCATCCCACACAAATGAATGCTCCACATGCGGATTTCACATGCCACCAACTCCACATTCACAGGCAACTTCAGCGCCACAGCCGTTTTCAGATAGCCCTCAATGCAAAGGCTCTAGATGCAAATATTGGTGTGAGAGCTAATTCAATCAAGGAAACACTGCATGTTGGTGAAGGGCATATTGAAGAAGGATCAGCCGAGTGGTTCTTGTGGGAGAACAACTCCATTTGGCTCACTAACTTCACACACCATCAGGCTTCCAAGCAGCTCTCAAGGAAACTCAGTTTTCACACTCTATGCTTAGTGCCCTTTGAATGCATTATCTAGGAATGAACCTGGTAGAGCATCCCACACAAACGAATGCTCCACATGCGGGTTTCACATGCCACCAACTCCACATTCACAGGCAACTTCAGCGCCACAGCCGTTTTCTGATAGCCCTCAATGCAAAGGCTCTAGACGCAAATATTGGTGTGAGAGCTAATTCAATCAAGGAAACACTGCATGTTGGTGAAGGGCATATTGAAGAAGGATCAGCCGAGTGGTTCTTGTGGGAGAACAACTCCATTTGGCTCACTAACTTCACACACCATCAGGCTTCCAAGCAGCTCTCAAGGAAACTCAGTTTTCACACTCTATGCTTAGTGCCCTTTGAGTGCATTATCTAGGAATGAACCTGGTAGAGCATCCCACACAAACGAATGCTCCACATGCGGGTTTCACATGCCACCAACTCCACATTCACAGGCAACTTCAGCGCCACAGCCGTTTTCAGATAACCCTCAATGCAAAGGCTCTAGATGCAAATATTGGTGTGAGAGCTAATTCAATCAAGGAAACACTGCATGTTGGTGAAGGGCATATTGAAGAAGGATCAGCCGAGTGGTTCTTGTGGGAGAACAACTCCATTTGGCTCACTAACTTCACACACCATCAGGCTTCCAAGCAGCTCTCAAGGAAACTCAGTTTTCACACTCTATGCTTAGTGCCCTTTGCATGGCTAGGACTGAAATGAACCTGGTAGAGCATCCCACACAAACGAATGCTCCACATACGGGTTTCACATGCCACCAACTCCACATTCACAGGCAACTTCAGCGCCACAGCCGTTTTCAGATAGCCCTCAATGCAAAGGCTCTAGACGCAAATATTGGTGTGAGAGCTAATTCAATCAAGGAAACACTGCATGTTGGTGAAGGGCATATTGAAGAAGGATCAGCAGAGTAGTTCTTGTGGGAGAACAACTCCATTTGGCTCACTAACTTCACACACCATCAGGCTTCCAAGCAGCTCTCAAGGAAACTCTGTTTTCACACTCTATGCTTAGTGCCCTTTGTATGGCTGGGTCTGAAATGAACCTGGTAGAGCATCCCACACAAACGAATGCTCCACATGCGGATTTCACATGCCACCAACTCCACATTCACAGGCAACTTCAGCGCCACAGCCGTTTTCAGATAGCCCTCAATGCAAAGGCTCTAGATGCAAATATTGGTGTGAGAGCTAATTCAATCAAGGAAACACTGCATGTTGGTGAAGGGCATATTGAAGAAGGATCAGCCGAGTGGTTCTTGTGGGAGAACAACTCCATTTGGCTCACTAACTTCACACACCATCAGGCTTCCAAGCAGCTCTCAAGGAAACTCAGTTTTCACACTCTATGTTTAGTGCCATTTGAGTGCATTATCTAGGAATGAACCTGGTAGAGCATCCCACACAAACGAATGCTCCACATGCGGGTTTCACATGCCACCAACTCCACATTCACAGGCAACTTCAGCGCCACAGCCGTTTTCAGATAGCCCTCAATGCAAAGGCTCTAGACGCAAATATTGGTGTGAGAGCTAATTCAATCAAGGAAACACTGCATGTTGGTGAAGGGCATATTGAAGAAGGATCAGACGAGTGGTTCTTGTGGGAGAACAACTTCATTTGGCTCACTAACTTCACACACCATCAGGCTTCCAAGCAGCTCTCAAGGAAACTCAGTTTTCACGCTCTATGCTTAGTGCCCTTTTATGGCTAGGACTGAAATGAACCTGGTAGAGCATCCCACACAAACGAATGCTCCACATGCGGATTTCACATGCCACCAACTCCACATTCACAGGCAACTTCAGCGCCACAGCCGTTTTCAGATAGCCCTCAATGCAAAGGCTCTAGATGCAAATATTGGTGTGAGAGCTAATTCAATCAAGGAAACACTGCATGTTGGTGAAGGGCATATTGAAGAAGGATCAGCAGAGTAGTTCTTGTGGGAGAACAACTCCATTTGGCTCACTAACTTCACACACCATCAGGCTTCCAAGCAGCTCTCAAGGAAACTCAGTTTTCACACTCTATGCTTAGTGCCCTTTGAGTGCATTATCTAGGGATGAACCTGGTAGAGCATCCCACACAAACGAATGCTCCACATGCGGGTTTCACATGCCACCAACTCCACATTCACAGGCAACTTCAGCGCCACAGCCGTTTTCAGATAGCCCTCAATGCAAAGGCTCTAGACGCAAATATTGGTGTGAGAGCTAATTCAATCAAGGAAACACTGCATGTTTGTGAAGGGCATATTGAAGAAGGATCAGCCGAGTGGTTCTTGTGGGAGAACAACTCCATTTGGCTCACTAACTTCACACACCATCAGGCTTCCAAGCAGCTCTCAAGGAAACTCAGTTTTCACACTCTATGCTTAGTGCCCTTTGAGTGCATTATCTAGGAATGAACCTGGTAGAGCATCCCACACAAACGAATGCTCCACATGCGGGTTTCACATGCCACCAACTCCACATTCACAGGCAACTTCAGCGCCACAGCCGTTTTCAGATAGCCCTCAATGCAAAGGCTCTAGACGCAAATATTGGTGTGAGAGCTAATTCAATCAAGGAAACACTGCATGTTGGTGAAGGGCATATTGAAGAAGGATCAGCCGAGTGGTTCTTGTGGGAGAACAACTCCATTTGGCTCACTAACTTCACACACCATCAGGCTTCCAAGCAGCTCTCAAGGAAACTCAGTTTTCACACTCTATGCTTAGTGCCCTTTGTATGGCTAGGACTGAAATGAACCTGGTAGAGCATCCCACACAAACGAATGCTCCACATGCGGGTTTCACATGCCACCAACTCCACATTCACAGGCAACTTCAGCGCCACAGCCGTTTTCAGATAGCCCTCAATGCCAAGGCTCTAGACGCAAATATTGGTGTGAGAGCTAATTCAATCAAGGAAACACTGCATGTTGGTGAAGGGCATATTGAAGAAGGATCAGCCGAGTGGTTCTTGTGGGAGAACAACTTCATTTGGCTCACTAACTTCACACACCATCAGGCTTCCAAGCAGCTCTCAAGGAAACTCAGTTTTCACGCTCTATGCTTAGTGCCCTTTTATGGCTAGGACTGAAATGAACCTGGTAGAGCATCCCACACAAACGAATGCTCCACATGCGGATTTCACATGCCACCAACTCCACATTCACAGGCAACTTCAGCGCCACAGCCGTTTTCAGATAGCCCTCAATGCCAAGGCTCTAGATGCAAATATTGGTGTGAGAGCTAATTCAATCAAGGAAACACTGCATGTTGGTGAAGGGCATATTGAAGAAGGATCAGCAGAGTAGTTCTTGTGGGAGAACAACTCCATTTGGCTCACTAACTTCACACACCATCAGGCTTCCAAGCAGCTCTCAAGGAAACTCTGTTTTCACACTCTATGCTTAGTGCCCTTTGTATGGCTGGGTCTGAAATGAACCTGGTAGAGCATCCCACACAAACGAATGCTCCACATGCGGATTTCACATGCCACCAACTCCACATTCACAGGCAACTTCAGCGCCACAGCCGTTTTCAGATAGCCCTCAATGCAAAGGCTCTAGATGCAAATATTGGTGTGAGAGCTAATTCAATCAAGGAAACACTGCATGTTGGTGAAGGGCATATTGAAGAAGGATCAGCCGAGTGGTTCTTGTGGGAGAACAACTCCATTTGGCTCACTAACTTCACACACCATCAGGCTTCCAAGCAGCTCTCAAGGAAACTCAGTTTTCACACTCTATGTTTAGTGCCATTTGAGTGCATTATCTAGGAATGAACCTGGTAGAGCATCCCACACAAACGAATGCTCCACATGCGGGTTTCACATGCCACCAACTCCACATTCACAGGCAACTTCAGCGCCACAGCCGTTTTCAGATAGCCCTCAATGCAAAGGCTCTAGACGCAAATATTGGTGTGAGAGCTAATTCAATCAAGGAAACACTGCATGTTGGTGAAGGGCATATTGAAGAAGGATCAGCCGAGTGGTTCTTGTGGGAGAACAACTTCATTTGGCTCACTAACTTCACACACCATCAGGCTTCCAAGCAGCTCTCAAGGAAACTCAGTTTTCACGCTCTATGCTTAGTGCCCTTTTATGGCTAGGACTGAAATGAACCTGGTAGAGCATCCCACACAAACGAATGCTCCACATGCGGATTTCACATGCCACCAACTCCACATTCACAGTTAACTTCAGCGCCACAGCCGTTTTCAGATAGCCCTCAATGCAAAGGCTCTAGATGCAAATATTGGTGTGAGAGCTAATTCAATCAAGGAAACACTGCATGTAGGTGAAGGGCATATTGAAGAAGGATCAGCAGAGTAGTTCTTGTGGGAGAACAACTCCATTTGGCTCACTAACTTCACACACCATCAGGCTTCCAAGCAGCTCTCAAGGAAACTCAGTTTTCACACTCTATGCTTAGTGCCCTTTGAGTGCATTATCTAGGGATGAACCTGGTAGAGCATCCCACACAAACGAATGCTCCACATGCGGGTTTCACATGCCACCAACTCCACATTCACAGGCAACTTCAGCGCCACAGCCGTTTTCAGATAGCCCTCAATGCAAAGGCTCTAGACGCAAATATTGGTGTGAGAGCTAATTCAATCAAGGAAACACTGCATGTTGGTGAAGGGCATATTGAAGAAGGATCAGCCGAGTGGTTCTTGTGGGAGAACAACTCCATTTGGCTCACTAACTTCACACACCATCAGGCTTCCAAGCAGCTCTCAAGGAAACTCAGTTTTCACACTCTATGCTTAGTGCCCTTTGAGTGCATTATCTAGGAATGAACCTGGTAGAGCATCCCACACAAACGAATGCTCCACATGCGGGTTTCACATGCCACCAACTCCACATTCACAGGCAACTTCAGCGCCACAGCCGTTTTCAGATAGCCCTCAATGCAAAGGCTCTAGACGCAAATATTGGTGTGAGAGCTAATTCAATCAAGGAAACACTGCATGTTGGTGAAGGGCATATTGAAGAAGGATCAGCCGAGTGGTTCTTGTGGGAGAACAACTCCATTTGGCTCACTAACTTCACACACCATCAGGCTTCCAAGCAGCTCTCAAGGAAACTCAGTTTTCACACTCTATGCTTAGTGCCCTTTGTATGGCTAGGACTGAAATGAACCTGGTAGAGCATCCCACACAAACGAATGCTCCACATGCGGGTTTCACATGCCACCAACTCCACATTCACAGGCAACTTCAGCGCCACAGCCGTTTTCAGATAGCCCTCAATGCCAAGGCTCTAGACGCAAATATTGGTGTGAGAGCTAATTCAATCAAGGAAACACTGCATGTTGGTGAAGGGCATATTGAAGAAGGATCAGCCGAGTGGTTCTTGTGGGAGAACAACTTCATTTGGCTCACTAACTTCACACACCATCAGGCTTCCAAGCAGCTCTCAAGGAAACTCAGTTTTCACGCTCTATGCTTAGTGCCCTTTTATGGCTAGGACTGAAATGAACCTGGTAGAGCATCCCACACAAACGAATGCTCCACATGCGGATTTCACATGCCACCAACTCCACATTCACAGGTAACTTCAGCGCCACAGCCGTTTTCAGATAGCCCTCAATGCCAAGGCTCTAGATGCAAATATTGGTGTGAGAGCTAATTCAATCAAGGAAACACTGCATGTTGGTGAAGGGCATATTGAAGAAGGATCAGCAGAGTAGTTCTTGTGGGAGAACAACTCCATTTGGCTCACTAACTTCACACACCATCAGGCTTCCAAGCAGCTCTCAAGGAAACTCTGTTTTCACACTCTATGCTTAGTGCCCTTTGTATGGCTGGGTCTGAAATGAACCTGGTAGAGCATCCCACACAAACGAATGCTCCACATGCGGATTTCACATGCCACCAACTCCACATTCACAGGCAACTTCAGCGCCACAGCCGTTTTCAGATAGCCCTCAATGCAAAGGCTCTAGATGCAAATATTGGTGTGAGAGCTAATTCAATCAAGGAAACACTGCATGTTGGTGAAGGGCATATTGAAGAAGGATCAGCCGAGTGGTTCTTGTGGGAGAACAACTCCATTTGGCTCACTAACTTCACACACCATCAGGCTTCCAAGCAGCTCTCAAGGAAACTCAGTTTTCACACTCTATGTTTAGTGCCATTTGAGTGCATTATCTAGGAATGAACCTGGTAGAGCATCCCACACAAACGAATGCTCCACATGCGGGTTTCACATGCCACCAACTCCACATTCACAGGCAACTTCAGCGCCACAGCCGTTTTCAGATAGCCCTCAATGCAAAGGCTCTAGACGCAAATATTGGTGTGAGAGCTAATTCAATCAAGGAAACACTGCATGTTGGTGAAGGGCATATTGAAGAAGGATCAGCCGAGTGGTTCTTGTGGGAGAACAACTTCATTTGGCTCACTAACTTCACACACCATCAGGCTTCCAAGCAGCTCTCAAGGAAACTCAGTTTTCACGCTCTATGCTTAGTGCCCTTTTATGGCTAGGACTGAAATGAACCTGGTAGAGCATCCCACACAAACGAATGCTCCACATGCGGATTTCACATGCCACCAACTCCACATTCACAGGTAACTTCAGCGCCACAGCCGTTTTCAGATAGCCCTCAATGCAAAGGCTCTAGATGCAAATATTGGTGTGAGAGCTAATTCAATCAAGGAAACACTGCATGTTGGTGAAGGGCATATTGAAGAAGGATCAGCAGAGTAGTTCTTGTGGGAGAACAACTCCATTTGGCTCACTAACTTCACACACCATCAGGCTTCCAAGCAGCTCTCAAGGAAACTCAGTTTTCACACTCTATGCTTAGTGCCCTTTGTATGGCTGGGTCTGAAATGAACCTGGTAGAGCATCCCACACAAATGAATGCTCCACATGCGGATTTCACATGCCACCAACTCCACATTCACAGGCAACTTCAGCGCCACAGCCGTTTTCAGATAGCCCTCAATGCAAAGGCTCTAGATGCAGATATTGGTGTGAGAGCTAATTCAATCAAGGAAACACTGCATGTTGGTGAAGGGCATATTGAAGAAGGATCAGCCGAGTGGTTCTTGTGGGAGAACAACTCCATTTGGCTCACTAACTTCACACACCATCAGGCTTCCAAGCAGCTCTCAAGGAAACTCAGTTTTCACACTCTATGCTTAGTGCCCTTTTAGTGCATTATCTATGAATGAACCTGGTAGAGCATCCCACACAAACGAATGCTCCACATGCGGGTTTCACATGCCACCAACTCCACATTCACAGGCAACTTCAGCGCCACAGCCGTTTTCAGATAGCCCTCAATGCAAAGGCTCTAGACGCAAATATTGGTGTGAGAGCTAATTCAATCAAGGAAACACTGCATGTTGGTGAAGGGCATATTGAAGAAGGATCAGCCGAGTGGTTCTTGTGGGAGAACAACTCCATTTGGCTCACTAACTTCACACACCATCAGGCTTCCAAGCAGCTCTCAAGGAAACTCAGTTTTCACACTCTATGCTTAGTGCCCTTTGAGTGCATTATCTAGGAATGAACCTGGTAGAGCATCCCACACAAACGAATGCTCCACATGCGGGTTTCACATGCCACCAACTCCACATTCACAGGCAACTTCAGCGCCACAGCCGTTTTCAGATAGCCCTCAATGCAAAGGCTCTAGACGCAAATATTGGTGTGAGAGCTAATTCAATCAAGGAAACACTGCATGTTGGTGAAGGGCATATTGAAGAAGGATCAGCCGAGTGGTTCTTGTGGGAGAACAACTCCATTTGGCTCACTAACTTCACACACCATCAGGCTTCCAAGCAGCTCTCAAGGAAACTCAGTTTTCACACTCTATGTTTAGTGCCATTTGAGTGCATTATCTAGGAATGAACCTGGTAGAGCATCCCACACAAACGAATGCTCCACATGCGGGTTTCACATGCCACCAACTCCACATTCACAGGCAACTTCAGCGCCACAGCCGTTTTCAGATAGCCCTCAATGCCAAGGCTCTAGACGCAAATATTGGTGTGAGAGCTAATTCAATCAAGGAAACACTGCATGTTGGTGAAGGGCATATTGAAGAAGGATCAGCCGAGTGGTTCTTGTGGGAGAACAACTTCATTTGGCTCACTAACTTCACACACCATCAGGCTTCCAAGCAGCTCTCAAGGAAACTCAGTTTTCACGCTCTATGCTTAGTGCCATTTTATGGCTAGGACTGAAATGAACCTGGTAGAGCATCCCACACAAACGAATGCTCCACATGCGGATTTCACATGCCACCAACTCCACATTCACAGGTAACTTCAGCGCCACAGCCGTTTTCAGATAGCCCTCAATGCAAAGGCTCTAGATGCAAATATTGGTGTGAGAGCTAATTCAATCAAGGAAACACTGCATGTTGGTGAAGGGCATATTGAAGAAGGATCAGCAGAGTGGTTCTTGTGGGAGAACAACTCCATTTGGCTCACTAACTTCACACACCATCAGGCTTCCAAGCAGCTCTCAAGGAAACTCAGTTTTCACACTCTATGCTTAGTGCCCTTTGTATGGCTGGGTCTGAAATGAACCTGGTAGAGCATCCCACACAAATGAATGCTCCACATGCGGATTTCAAATGCCACCAACTCCACATTCACAGGCAACTTCAGCGCCACAGCCGTTTTCAGATAGCCCTCAATGCAAAGGCTCTAGATGCAAATATTGGTGTGAGAGCTAATTCAATCAAGGAAACACTGCATGTTGGTGAAGGGCATATTGAAGAAGGATCAGCCGAGTGGTTCTTGTGGGAGAACAACTCCATTTGGCTCACTAACTTCACACACCATCAGGCTTCCAAGCAGCTCTCAAGGAAACTCAGTTTTCACACTCTATGCTTAGTGCCCTTTGAGTGCATTATCTAGGAATGAACCTGGTAGAGCATCCCACACAAACGAATGCTCCACATGCGGGTTTCACATGCCACCAACTCCACATTCACAGGCAACTTCAGCGCCACAGCCGTTTTCAGATAGCCCTCAATGCAAAGGCTCTAGACGCAAATATTGGTGTGAGAGCTAATTCAATCAAGGAAACACTGCATGTTGCTGAAGGGCATATTGAAGAAGGATCAGCCGAGTGGTTCTTGTGGCAGAACAACTCCATTTGGCTCACTAACTTCACACACCATCAGGCTTCCAAGCAGCTCTCAAGGAAACTCAGTTTTCACACTCTAGGCTTAGTGCCCTTTGAGTGCATTATCTAGGGATGAACCTGGTAGAGCATCCCACACAAACGAATGCTCCACATGCGGGTTTCACATGCCACCAACTCCACATTCACAGGCAACTTCAGCGCCACAGCCGTTTTCAGATAGCCCTCAATGCAAAGGCTCTAGATGCAAATATTGGTGTGAGAGCTAATTCAATCAAGGAAACACTGCATGTTGGTGAAGGGCATATTGAAGAAGGATCAGCAGAGTGGTTCTTGTGGGAGAACAACTCCATTTGGCTCACTAACTTCACACACCATCAGGCTTCCAAGCAGCTCTCAAGGAAACTCAGTTTTCACACTCTATGCTTAGTGCCCTTTGTATGGCTGGGCTTGAAATGAACCTGGTAGAGCATCCCACACAAACGAATGCTCCACATGCGGGTTTCACATGCCACCAACTCCACATTCACAGGCAACTTCAGCGCCACAGCCGTTTTCAGATAGCCCTCAATGCAAAGGCTCTAGATGCAAATATTGGTGTGAGAGCTAATTCAATCAAGGAAACACTGCATGTTGGTGAAGGGCATATTGAAGAAGGATCAGCCGAGTGGTTCTTGTGGGAGAACAACTCCATTTGGCTCACTAACTTCACACACCATCAGGCTTCCAAGCAGCTCTCAAGGAAACTCAGTTTTCACACTCTATGCTTAGTGCTCTTTGTGTGCCTAGGACTGAAATGAAGCTTGGTCAGCATCCCACACAAACGAATGCTCCACATGCGGGTTTCACATGCCACCAACTCCACATTCACAGGCAACTTCAGCGCCACAGCCGTTTTCAGATAGCCCTCAATGCAAAGGCTCTAGACGCAAATATTGGTGTGAGAGCTAATTCAATCAAGGAAACACTGCATGTTGGTGAAAGGCATATTGAAGAAGGATCAGCCGAGTGGTTCTTGTGGGAGAACAACTCCATTTGGCTCACTAACTTCACACACCATCAGGCTTCCAAGCAGCTCTCAAGGAAACTCAGTTTTCACACTCTAGGCTTAGTGCCCTTTGAGTGCATTATCTAGGAATGAACCTGGTAGAGCATCCCACACAAACGAATGCTCCACATGCGGGTTTCACATGCCACCAACTCCACATTCACAGGCAACTTCAGCGCCACAGCCGTTTTCAGATAGCCCTCAATGCCAAGGCTCTAGATGCAAATATTGGTGTGAGAGCTAATTCAATCAAGGAAACACTGCATGTTGGTGAAGGGCATATTGAAGAAGGATCAGCCTAGTGGTTCTTGTGGGAGAACAACTCCATTTGGCTCACTAACTTCACACACCATCAGGCTTCCAAGCAGCTCTCAAGGAAACTCAGTTTTCACACTCTATGCTTAGTGCTCTTTGTGTGCCTCGGACTGAAATGAAGCTTGGTCAGCATCCCACACAAACGAATGCTCCACATGCGGGTTTCACATGCCACCAACTCCACATTCACAGGCAACTTCAGCGCCACAGCCGTTTTCAGATAGCCCTCAATGCAAAGGCTCTAGACGCAAATATTGGTGTGAGAGCTAATTCAATCAAGGAAACACTGCATGTTGGTGAAGGGCATATTGAAGAAGGATCAGCCGAGTGGTTCTTGTGGGAGAACAACTCCATTTGGCTCACTAACTTCACACACCATCAGGCTTCCAAGCAGCTCTCAAGGAAACTCAGTTTTCACACTCTATGCTTAGTGCTCTTTGTGTGCCTAGGACTGAAATGAAGCTTGGTCAGCATCCCACACAAACGAATGCTCCACATGCGGGTTTCACATGCCACCAACTCCACATTCACAGGCAACTTCAGTGCCACAGCCGTTTTCAGATAGCCCTCAATGCAAAGGCTCTAGACGCAAATATTGGTGTGAGAGCTAATTCAATCAAGGAAACACTGCATGTTGGTGAAGGGCATATTGAAGAAGGATCAGCAGAGTGGTTCTTGTGGGAGAACAACTCCATTTGGCTCACTAACTTCACACACCATCAGGCTTCCAAGCAGCTCTCAAGGAAACTCAGTTTTCACACTCTATGTTTAGTGCCATTTGAGTGCATTATCTAGGAATGAACCTGGTAGAGCATCCCACACAAACGAATGCTCCACATGCGGGTTTCACATGCCACCAACTCCACATTCACAGGCAACTTCAGCGCCACAGCCGTTTTCAGATAGCCCTCAATGCAAAGGCTCTAGACGCAAATATTGGTGTGAGAGCTAATTCAATCAAGGAAACACTGCATGTTGGTGAAAGGCATATTGAAGAAGGATCAGCCGAGTGGTTCTTGTGGGAGAACAACTCCATTTGGCTCACTAACTTCACACACCATCAGGCTTCCAAGCAGCTCTCAAGGAAACTCAGTTTTCACACTCTATGCTTAGTGCCCATTGTATGCCTAGGACTGAAATGAAGCTTGGAGAGCATCCCACACAAACGAATGCTCCACATGCGGGTTTCACATGCCACCAACTCCACATTCACAGGCAACCTCAGCGCCACAGCCGTTTTCAGATAGCCCTCAATGCAAAGGCTCTAGACGCAAATATTGGTGTGAGAGCTAATTCAATCAAGGAAACACTGCATGTTGGTGAAAGGCATATTGAAGAAGGATCAGCCGAGTGGTTCTTGTGGGAGAACAACTCCATTTGGCTCACTAACTTCACACACCATCAGGCTTCCAAGCAGCTCTCAAGGAAACTCAGTTTTCACACTCTATGCTTAGTGCCCTCTGAGTGCATTATCTAGGGATGAACCTGGTAGAGCATCCCACACAAACGAATGCTCCACATGCGGGTTTCACATGCCGCCAACTCCACTTTCACAGGCAATTTCAGCGCCACAGCCGTTTTCAGATAGCCCTCAATGCAAAGGCTCTAGACGCAAATATTGGTGTGAGAGCTAATTCAATCAAGGAAACACTGCGTGTTGGTGAAGGGCATATTGAAGAAGGATCAGCCGAGTGATTCTTGTGGGAGAACAATTCCATTTGGCTCACTAACTTCACACACCATCAGGCTTCCAAGCAGCTCTCAAGGAAACTCAGTTTTCACGCTCTATGCTTAGTGCCCTTTGAGTGCATTATCTAGGAATGAACCTGGTAGAGCATCCCACACAAACGAATGCTCCACATGCGGGTTTCACATGCCGCCAACTCCACTTTCACAGGCAACTTCAGCGCCACAGCCGTTTTAAGATAGCCCTCAATGCAAAGGTTCTAGATGCAAATATTGGTGTGAGAGCTAATTCAATCAAGGAAACACTGCATGTTGGTGAAGGGCATATTGAAGAAGGATCAGCCGAGTGGTTCTTGTGGGAGAACAACTCCATTTGGCTCACTAACTTCACACACCATCAGGCTTCCAAGCAGCTCTCAAGGAAACTCAGTTTTCACACTCTATGCTTAGTGCCCTTTGTATGGCTAGGACTGAAATGAACCTGGTAGAGCATCCCACACAAACGAATGCTCCACATGCGGGTTTCACATGCCACCAACTCCACATTCACAGGCAACTTCAGCGCCACAGCCATTTTCAGATAGCCCTCAATGCAAAGGCTCTAGACGCAAATATTGGTGTGAGAGCTAATTCAATCAAGGAAACACTGCATGTTGGTGAAGGGCATATTGAAGAAGGATCAGCCGAGTGGTTCTTGTGGGAGAACAACTCCATTTGGCTCACTAACTTCACACACCATCAGGCTTTCAAGCAGCTCTCAAGGAAACTCAGTTTTCACACTCTATGCTTAGTGCCCTTTGTATGGCTAGGACTGAAATGAACCTGGTAGAGCATCCCACACAAACGAATGCTCCACATGCGGGTTTCACATGCCACCAACTCCACATTCACAGGCAACTTCAGCGCCACAGCCGTTTTCAGATAGCCCTCAATGCCAAGGCTCTAGACGCAAATATTGGTGTGAGAGCTAATTCAATCAAGGAAACACTACATGTTGGTGAAGGGCATATTGAAGAAGGATCAGCCGAGTGGTTCTTGTGGGAGAACAACTCCATTTGGCTCACTAACTTCACACACCATCAGGCTTCCAAGCAGCTCTCAAGGAAACTCAGTTTTCACACTCTATGCTTAGTGCCCTTTGAGTGCATTATCTAGGAATGAACCTGGTAGAGCATCCCACACAAACGAATGCTCCACATGCGGGTTTCACATGCCACCAACTCCACATTCACAGGCAAATTCAGCGCCACAGCCGTTTTCAGATAGCCCTCAATGCAAAGGCTCTAGACGCAAATATTGGTGTGAGAGCTAATTCAATCAAGGAAACACTGCATGTTGGTGAAGGGCATATTGAAGAAGGATCAGCCGAGTGGTTCTTGTGGGAGAACAACTCCATTTGGCTCACTAACTTCACACACCATCAGGCTTCCAAGCAGCTCTCAAGGAAACTCAGTTTTCACACTCTATGCTTAGTGCCCTTTGTATGGCTAGGACTGAAATGAACCTGGTAGAGCATCCCACACAAACGAATGCTCCACATGCGGGTTTCACATGCCACCAACTCCACATTCACAGGCAACTTCAGCGCCACAGCCGTTTTCAGATAGCCCTCAATGCAAAGGCTCTAGACGCAAATATTGGTGTGAGAGCTAATTCAATCAAGGAAACACTGCATGTTGGTGAAGGGCATATTGAAGAAGGATCAGCCGAGTGGTTCTTGTGGGAGAACAACTCCATTTGGCTCACTAACTTCACACACCATCAGGCTTCCAAGCAGCTCTCAAGGAAACTCAGTTTTCACACTCTATGCTTAGTGCCCTCTGAGTGCATTATCTAGGGATGAACCTGGTAGAGCATCCCACACAAACGAATGCTCCACATGCGGGTTTCACATGCCGCCAACTCCACTTTCACAGGCAATTTCAGCGCCACAGCCGTTTTCAGATAGCCCTCAATGCAAAGGCTCTAGATGCAAATATTGGTGTGAGAGCTAATTCAATCAAGGAAACACTGCGTGTTGGTGAAGGGCATATTGAAGAAGGATCAGCCGAGTGATTCTTGTGGGAGAACAATTCCATTTGGCTCACTAACTTCACACACCATCAGGCTTCCAAGCAGCTCTCAAGGAAACTCAGTTTTCACGCTCTATGCTTAGTGCCCTTTGAGTGCATTATCTAGGAATGAACCTGGTAGAGCATCCCACACAAACGAATGCTCCACATGCGGGTTTCACATGCCGCCAACTCCACTTTCACAGGCAACTTCAGCGCCACAGCCGTTTTAAGATAGCCCTCAATGCAAAGGTTCTAGATGCAAATATTGGTGTGAGAGCTAATTCAATCAAGGAAACACTGCATGTTGGTGAAGGGCATATTGAAGAAGGATCAGCCGAGTGGTTCTTGTGGGAGAACAACTCCATTTGGCTCACTAACTTCACACACCATCAGGCTTCCAAGCAGCTCTCAAGGAAACTCAGTTTTCACACTCTATGCTTAGTGCCCTTTGTATGGCTAGGACTGAAATGAACCTGGTAGAGCATCCCACACAAACGAATGCTCCACATGCGGGTTTCACATGCCACCAACTCCACATTCACAGGCAACTTCAGCGCCACAGCCATTTTCAGATAGCCCTCAATGCAAAGGCTCTAGACGCAAATATTGGTGTGAGAGCTAATTCAATCAAGGAAACACTGCATGTTGGTGAAGGGCATATTGAAGAAGGATCAGCCGAGTGGTTCTTGTGGGAGAACAACTCCATTTGGCTCACTAACTTCACACACCATCAGGCTTCCAAGCAGCTCTCAAGGAAACTCAGTTTTCACACTCTATGCTTAGTGCCCTTTGTATGGCTAGGACTGAAATGAACCTGGTAGAGCATCCCACACAAACGAATGCTCCACATGCGGGTTTCACATGCCACCAACTCCACATTCACAGGCAACTTCAGCGCCACAGCCGTTTTCAGATAGCCCTCAATGCCAAGGCTCTAGACGCAAATATTGGTGTGAGAGCTAATTCAATCAAGGAAACACTGCATGTTGGTGAAGGGCATATTGAAGAAGGATCAGCCGAGTGGTTCTTGTGGGAGAACAACTCCATTTGGCTCACTAACTTCACACACCATCAGGCTTCCAAGCAGCTCTCAAGGAAACTCAGTTTTCACACTCTATGCTTAGTGCTCTTTGTGTGCCTAGGACTGAAATGAAGCTTGGTCAGCATCCCACACAAACGAATGCTCCACATGCGGGTTTCACATGCCACCAACTCCACATTCACAGGCAACTTCAGCGCCACAGCCGTTTTCAGATAGCCCTCAATGCAAAGGCTCTAGACGCAAATATTGGTGTGAGAGCTAATTCAATCAAGGAAACACTGCATGTTGGTGAAGGGCATATTGAAGAAGGATCAGCAGAGTGGTTCTTGTGGGAGAACAACTCCATTTGGCTCACTAACTTCACACACCATCAGGCTTCCAAGCAGCTCTCAAGGAAACTCAGTTTTCACACTCTATGTTTAGTGCCATTTGAGTGCATTATCTAGGAATGAACCTGGTAGAGCATCCCACACAAACGAATGCTCCACATGCGGGTTTCACATGCCACCAACTCCACATTCACAGGCAACTTCAGCGCCACAGCCGTTTTCAGATAGCCCTCAATGCCAAGGCTCTAGACGCAAATATTGGTGTGAGAGCTAATTCAATCAAGGAAACACTGCATGTTGGTGAAAGGCATATTGAAGAAGGATCAGCCGAGTGGTTCTTGTGGGAGAACAACTCCATTTGGCTCACTAACTTCACACACCATCAGGCTTCCAAGCAGCTCTCAAGGAAACTCAGTTTTCACACTCTATGCTTAGTGCCCATTGTATGCCTAGGACTGAAATGAAGCTTGGAGAGCATCCCACACAAACGAATGCTCCACATGCGGGTTTCACATGCCGCCAACTCCACTTTCACAGGCAACTTCAGCGCCACAGCCGTTTTAAGATAGCCCTCAATGCAAAGGTTCTAGATGCAAATATTGGTGTGAGAGCTAATTCAATCAAGGAAACACTGCATGTTGGTGAAGGGCATATTGAAGAAGGATCAGCCGAGTGGTTCTTGTGGGAGAACAACTCCATTTGGCTCACTAACTTCACACACCATCAGGCTTCCAAGCAGCTCTCAAGGAAACTCAGTTTTCACACTCTATGCTTAGTGCCCTTTGTATGGCTAGGACTGAAATGAACCTGGTAGAGCATCCCACACAAACGAATGCTCCACATGCGGGTTTCACATGCCACCAACTCCACATTCACAGGCAACTTCAGCGCCACAGCCATTTTCAGATAGCCCTCAATGCAAAGGCTCTAGACGCAAATATTGGTGTGAGAGCTAATTCAATCAAGGAAACACTGCATGTTGGTGAAGGGCATATTGAAGAAGGATCAGCCGAGTGGTTCTTGTGGGAGAACAACTCCATTTGGCTCACTAACTTCACACACCATCAGGCTTTCAAGCAGCTCTCAAGGAAACTCAGTTTTCACACTCTATGCTTAGTGCCCTTTGTATGGCTAGGACTGAAATGAACCTGGTAGAGCATCCCACACAAACGAATGCTCCACATGCGGGTTTCACATGCCACCAACTCCACATTCACAGACAACTTCAGCGCCACAGCCGTTTTCAGATAGCCCTCAATGCCAAGGCTCTAGACGCAAATATTGGTGTGAGAGCTAATTCAATCAAGGAAACACTGCATGTTGGTGAAGGGCATATTGAAGAAGGATCAGCCGAGTGGTTCTTGTGGGAGAACAACTCCATTTGGCTCACTAACTTCACACACCATCAGGCTTCCAAGCAGCTCTCAAGGAAACTCAGTTTTCACACTCTATGCTTAGTGCCCTTTGTATGGCTAGGACTGAAATGAACCTGGTAGAGCATCCCACACAAACGAATGCTCCACATGCGGGTTTCACATGCCACCAACTCCACATTCACAGGCAACTTCAGCGCCACAGCCGTTTTCAGATAGCCCTCAATGCAAAGGCTCTAGACGCAAATATTGGTGTGAGAGCTAATTCAATCAAGGAAACACTGCATGTTGGTGAAGGGCATATTGAAGAAGGATCAGCCGAGTGGTTCTTGTGGGAGAACAACTCCATTTGGCTCACTAACTTCACACACCATCAGGCTTCCAAGCAGCTCTCAAGGAAACTCAGTTTTCACACTCTATGCTTAGTGCCCTTTGTATGGCTAGGACTGAAATGAACCAGGTAGAGCATCCCACACAAACGAATGCTCCACATGCGGGTTTCACATGCCACCAACTCCACATTCACAGGCAACTTCAGCGCCACAGCCGTTTTCAGATAGCCCTCAATGCCAAGGCTCTAGACGCAAATATTGGTGTGAGAGCTAATTCAATCAAGGAAACACTGCATGTTGGTGAAGGGCATATTGAAGAAGGATCAGCCGAGTGGTTCTTGTGGGAGAACAACTCCATTTGGCTCACTAACTTCACACACCATCAGGCTTCCAAGCAGCTCTCAAGGAAACTCAGTTTTCACACTCTATGCTTAGTGCCCTTTGAGTGCATTATCTAGGAATGAACCTGGTAGAGCATCCCACACAAACGAATGCTCCACATGCGGGTTTCACATGCCACCAACTCCACATTCACAGGCAACTTCAGCGCCACAGCCGTTTTCAGATAGCCCTCAATGCAAAGGCTCTAGACGCAAATATTGGTGTGAGAGCTAATTCAATCAAGGAAACACTGCATGTTGGTGAAAGGCATATTGAAGAAGGATCAGCCGAGTGGTTCTTGTGGGAGAACAACTCCATTTGGCTCACTAACTTCACACACCATCAGGCTTCCAAGCAGCTCTCAAGGAAACTCAGTTTTCACACTCTATGCTTAGTGCCCTTTGAGTGCATTATCTAGGAATGAACCTAGTAGAGCATCCCACACAAACGAATGCTCCACATGCGGGTTTCACATGCCACCAACTCCACATTCACAGGCAACTTCAGCGCCACAGCCGTTTTCAGATAGCCCTCAATGCAAAGGCTCTAGATGCAAATATTGGTGTGAGAGCTAATTCAATCAAGGAAACACTGCATGTTGCTGAAGGGCATATTGAAGAAGGATCAGCCGAGTGGTTCTTGTGGGAGAACAACTCCATTTGGCTCACTAACTTCACACACCATCAGGCTTCCAAGCAGCTCTCAAGGAAACTCAGTTTTCACACTCTATGTTTAGTGCCATTTGAGTGCATTATCTAGGAATGAACCTGGTAGAGCATCCCACACAAACGAATGCTCCACATGCGGGTTTCACATGCCACCAACTCCACATTCACAGGCAACTTCAGCGCCACAGCCGTTTTCAGATAGCCCTCAATGCCAAGGCCTTAGACGCAAATATTGGTGTGAGAGCTAATTCAATCAAGGAAACACTGCATGTTGGTGAAGGGCATATTGAAGAAGGATCAGCCGAGTGGTTCTTGTGGGAGAACAACTCCATTTGGCTCACTAACTTCACACACCATCAGGCTTCCAAGCAGCTCTCAAGGAAACTCAGTTTTCACACTCTATGCTTAGTGCCCTTTTATGGCTAGGACTGAAATGAACCTGGTAGAGCATCCCACACAAACGAATGCTCCACATGCGGATTTCACATGCCACCAACTCCACATTCACAGGTAACTTCAGCGCCACAGCCGTTTTCAGATAGCCCTCAATGCAAAGGCTCTAGATGCAAATATTGGTGTGAGAGCTAATTCAATCAAGGAAACACTGCATGTTGGTGAAGGGCATATTGAAGAAGGATCAGCCGAGTGGTTCTTGTGGGAGAACAACTCCATTTGGCTCACTAACTTCACACACCATCAGGCTTCCAAGCAGCTCTCAAGGAAACTCAGTTTTCACACTCTATGCTTAGTGCCCTTTGTATGGCTGGGTCTGAAATGAACCTGGTAGAGCATCCCACACAAATGAATGCTCCACATGCGGATTTCACATGCCACCAACTCCACATTCACAGGTAACTTCAGCGCCACAGCCGTTTTCAGATAGCCCTCAATGCAAAGGCTCTAGATGCAAATATTGGTGTGAGAGCTAATTCAATCAAGGAAACACTGCATGTTGGTGAAGGGCATATTGAAGAAGGATCAGCCGAGTGGTTCTTGTGGGAGAACAACTCCATTTGGCTCACTAACTTCACACACCATCAGGCTTCCAAGCAGCTCTCAAGGAAACTCAGTTTTCACACCCTATGCTTAGTGCCCTTTGAGTGCATTATCTAGGAATGAACCTGGTAGAGCATCCCACACAAACGAATGCTCCACATGCGGGTTTCACATGCCACCAACTCCACATTCACAGGCAACTTCAGCGCCACAGCCGTTTTCAGATAGCCCTCAATGCAAAGGCTCTAGACGCAAATATTGGTGTGAGAGCTAATTCAATCAAGGAAACACTGCATGTTGGTGAAGGGCATATTGAAGAAGGATCGGCCGAGTGGTTCTTGTGGGAGAACAACTCCATTTGGCTCACTAACTTCACACACCATCAGGCTTCCAAGCAGCTCTCAAGGAAACTCAGTTTTCACACTCTATGCTTAGTGCTCTTTGTGTGTCTAGGACTGAAATGAAGCTTGGTCAGCATCCCACACAAACGAATGCTCCACATGCGGGTTTCACATGCCACCAACTCCACATTCACAGGCAACTTCAGCGCCACAGCCGTTTTCAGATAGCCCTCAATGCAAAGGCTCTAGACGCAAATATTGGTGTGAGAGCTAATTCAATCAAGGAAACACTGCATGTTGGTGAAGGGCATATTGAAGAAGGATCAGCCGAGTGGTTCTTGTGGGAGAACAACTCCATTTGGCTCACTAACTTCACACACCATCAGGCTTCCAAGCAGCTCTCAAGGAAACTCAGTTTTCACACTCTATGCTTAGTGCCCTTTTATGGCTAGGACTGAAAAGAACCTGGTAGAGCATCCCACACAAACGAATGCTCCACATGCGGATTTCACATGCCACCAACTCCACATTCACAGGCAACTTCAGCGCCACAGCCGTTTTCAGATAGCCCTCAATGCAAAGGCTCTAGATGCAAATATTGGTGTGAGAGCTAATTCAATCAAGGAAACACTGCATGTTGGTGAAGGGCATATTGAAGAAGGATCAGCCGAGTGGTTCTTGTGGGAGAACAACTCCATTTGGCTCACTAACTTCACACACCATCAGGCTTCCAAGCAGCTCTCAAGGAAACTCAGTTTTCACACTCTATGCTTAGTGCCCTTTGAGTGCATTATCTAGGAATGAACCTGGTAGAGCATCCCACACAAACGAATGCTCCACATGCGGGTTTCACATGCCACCAACTCCACATTCACAGGCAACTTCAGCGCCACAGCCGTTTTCAGATAGCCCTCAATGCCAAGGCTCTAGACGCAAATATTGGTGTGAGAGCTAATTCAATCAAGGAAACACTGCATGTTGGTGAAGGGCATATTGAAGAAGGATCAGCCGAGTGGTTCTTGTGGGAGAACAACTCCATTTGGCTCACTAACTTCACACACCATCAGGCTTCCAAGCAGCTCTCAAGGAAACTCAGTTTTCACACTCTATGCTTAGTGCCCTTTTATGGCTAGGACTGAAATGAACCTGGTAGAGCATCCCACACAAACGAATGCTCCACATGCGGATTTCACATGCCACCAACTCCACATTCACAGGCAACTTCAGCGCCACAGCCGTTTTCAGATAGCCCTCAATGCAAAGGCTCTAGATGCAAATATTGGTGTGAGAGCTAATTCAATCAAGGAAACACTGCATGTTGGTGAAGGGCATATTGAAGAAGGATCAGCCGAGTGGTTCTTGTGGGAGAACAACTCCATTTGGCTCACTAACTTCACACACCATCAGGCTTCCAAGCAGCTCTCAAGGAAACTCAGTTTTCACACTCTATGCTTAGTGCCCTTTGAGTGCATTATCTAGGAATGAACCTGGTAGAGCATCCCACACAAACGAATGCTCCACATGCGGGTTTCACATGCCACCAACTCCACATTCACAGGCAACTTCAGCGCCACAGCCGTTTTCAGATAGCCCTCAATGCAAAGGCTCTAGACGCAAATATTGGTGTGAGAGCTAATTCAATCAAGGAAACACTGCATGTTGGTGAAGGGCATATTGAAGAAGGATCAGCCGAGTGGTTCTTGTGGGAGAACAACTCCATTTGGCTCACTAACTTCACACACCATCAGGCTTCCAAGCAGCTCTCAAGGAAACTCAGTTTTCACACTCTATGCTTAGTGCCATTTGAGTGCATTATCTAGGAATGAACCTGGTAGAGCATCCCACACAAACGAATGCTCCACATGCGGGTTTCACATGCCACCAACTCCACATTCACAGGCAACTTCAGCGCCACAGCCGTTTTCAGATAGCCCTCAATGCCAAGGCTCTAGACGCAAATATTGGTGTGAGAGCTAATTCAATCAAGGAAACACTGCATGTTGGTGAAGGGCATATTGAAGAAGGATCAGCCGAGTGGTTCTTGTGGGAGAACAACTCCATTTGGCTCACTAACTTCACACACCATCAGGCTTCCAAGCAGCTCTTAAGGAAACTCAGTTTTCACACTCTATGCTTAGTGCCCTTTGTATGGCTAGGACTGAAATGAACCTGGTAGAGCATCCCACACAAACGAATGCTCCACATGCGGATTTCACATGAAACCAACTCCACATTCACAGGTAACTTCAGCGCCACAGCCGTTTTCAGATAGCCCTCAATGCAAAGGCTCTAGATGCAAATATTGGTGTGAGAGCTAATTCAATCAAGGAAACACTGCATGTTGGTGAAGGGCATATTGAAGAAGGATCAGCAGAGTGGTTCTTGTGGGAGAACAACTCCATTTGGCTCACTAACTTCACACACCATCAGGCTTCCAAGCAGCTCTCAAGGAAACTCAGTTTTCACACCCTATGCTTAGTGTCCTTTGAGTGCATTATCTAGGAATGAACCTGGTAGAGCATCCCACACAAACGAATGCTCCACATGCGGGTTTCACATGCCACCAACTCCACATTCACAGGCAACTTCAGCGCCACAGCCGTTTTCAGATAGCCCTCAATGCAAAGGCTCTAGACGCAAATATTGGTGTGAGAGCTAATTCAATCAAGGAAACACTGCATGTTGGTGAAGGGCATATTGAAGAAGGATCGGCCGAGTGGTTCTTGTGGGAGAACAACTCCATTTGGCTCACTAACTTCACACACCATCAGGCTTCCAAGCAGCTCTCAAGGAAACTCAGTTTTCACACTCTATGCTTAGTGCTCTTTGTGTGCCTAGGACTGAAATGAAGCTTGGTCAGCATCCCACACAAACGAATGCTCCACATGCGGGTTTCACATGCCACCAACTCCACATTCACAGGCAACTTCAGCGCCACAGCCGTTTTCAGATAGCCCTCAATGCAAAGGCTCTAGACGCAAATATTGGTGTGAGAGCTAATTCAATCAAGGAAACACTGCATGTTGCTGAAGGGCATATTGAAGAAGGATCAGCCGAGTGGTTCTTGTGGGAGAACAACTCCATTTGGCTCACTAACTTCACACACCATCAGGCTTCCAAGCAGCTCTCAAGGAAACTCAGTTTTCACACTCTATGCTTAGTGCCCTTTGAGTGCATTATCTAGGAATGAACCTGGTAGAGCATCCCACACAAACGAATGCTCCACATGCGGGTTTCACATGCCACCAACTCCACATTCACAGGCAACTTCAGCGCCACAGCCGTTTTCAGATAGCCCTCAATGCCAAGGCTCTAGACGCAAATATTGGTGTGAGAGCTAATTCAATCAAGGAAACACTGCATGTTGGTGAAGGGCATATTGAAGAAGGATCAGCCGAGTGGTTCTTGTGGGAGAACAACTCCATTTGGCTCACTAACTTCACACACCATCAGGCTTCCAAGCAGCTCTTAAGGAAACTCAGTTTTCACACTCTATGCTTAGTGCCCTTTTATGGCTAGGACTGAAATGAACCTGGTAGAGCATCCCACACAAACGAATGCTCCACATGCGGATTTCACATGAAACCAACTCCACATTCACAGGTAACTTCAGCGCCACAGCCGTTTTCAGATAGCCCTCAATGCAAAGGCTCTAGATGCAAATATTGGTGTGAGAGCTAATTCAATCAAGGAAACACTGCATGTTGGTGAAGGGCATATTGAAGAAGGATCAGCAGAGTGGTTCTTGTGGGAGAACAACTCCATTTGGCTCACTAACTTCACACACCATCAGGCTTCCAAGCAGCTCTCAAGGAAACTCAGTTTTCACACTCTATGCTTAGTGCCCTTTGAGTGCATTATCTAGGAATGAACCTGGTAGAGCATCCCACACAAACGAATGCTCCACATGCGGGTTTCACATGCCACCAACTCCACATTCACAGGCAACTTCAGCGCCACAGCCGTTTTCAGATAGCCCTCAATGCAAAGGCTCTAGACGCAAATATTGGTGTGAGAGCTAATTCAATCAAGGAAACACTGCATGTTGGTGAAGGGCATATTGAAGAAGGATCGGCCGAGTGGTTCTTGTGGGAGAACAACTCCATTTGGCTCACTAACTTCACACACCATCAGGCTTCCAAGCAGCTCTCAAGGAAACTCAGTTTTCACACTCTATGCTTAGTGCTCTTTGTGTGCCTAGGACTGAAATGAAGCTTGGTCAGCATCCCACACAAACGAATGCTCCACATGCGGGTTTCACATGCCACCAACTCCACATTCACAGGCAACTTCAGCGCCACAGCCGTTTTCAGATAGCCCTCAATGCAAAGGCTCTAGACGCAAATATTGGTGTGAGAGCTAATTCAATCAAGGAAACACTGCATGTTGCTGAAGGGCATATTGAAGAAGGATCAGCCGAGTGGTTCTTGTGGCAGAACAACTCCATTTGGCTCACTAACTTCACACACCATCAGGCTTCCAAGCAGCTCTCAAGGAAACTCAGTTTTCACACTCTATGCTTAGTGCCCTTTGAGTGCATTATCTAGGGATGAACCTGGTAGAGCATCCCACACAAACGAATGCTCCACATGCGGGTTTCACATGCCACCAACTCCACATTCACAGGCAACTTCAGCGCCACAGCCGTTTTCAGATAGCCCTCAATGCAAAGGCTCTAGATGCAAATATTGGTGTGAGAGCTAATTCAATCAAGGAAACACTGCATGTTGGTGAAGGGCATATTGAAGAAGGATCAGCCGAGTGGTTCTTGTGGGAGAACAACTCCATTTGGCTCACTAACTTCACACACCATCAGGCTTCCAAGCAGCTCTCAAGGAAACTCAGTTTTCACACTCTATGCTTAGTGCCCTTTGAGTGCATTATCTAGGAATGAACCTGGTAGAGCATCCCACACAAACGAATGCTCCACATGCGGATTTCACATGCCACCAACTCCACATTCACAGGCAACTTCAGCGCCACAGCCGTTTTCAGATAGCCCTCAATGCCAAGGCTCTAGACGCAAATATTGATGTGAGAGCTAATTCAATCAAGGAAACACTGCATGTTGGTGAAGGGCATATTGAAGAAGGATCAGCCGAGTGGTTCTTGTGGGAGAACAACTCCATTTGGCTCACTAACTTCACACAATATCAGGCTTCCAAGCAGCTCTCAAGGAAACTCAGTTTTCACACTCTATGCTTAGTGCCCTTTTATGGCTAGGACTGAAATGAACCTGGTAGAGCATCCCACACAAACGAATGCTCCACATGCGGATTTCACATGAAACCAACTCCACATTCACAGGTAACTTCAGCGCCACAGCCGTTTTCAGATAGCCCTCAATGCAAAGGCTCTAGATGCAAATATTGGTGTGAGAGCTAATTCAATCAAGGAAACACTGCATGTTGGTGAAGGGCATATTGAAGAAGGATCAGCAGAGTGGTTCTTGTGGGAGAACAACTCCATTTGGCTCACTAACTTCACACACCATCAGGCTTCCAAGCAGCTCTCAAGGAAACTCAGTTTTCACACTCTATGCTTAGTGCCCTTTGAGTGCATTATCTAGGAATGAACCTGGTAGAGCATCCCACACAAACGAATGCTCCACATGCGGGTTTCACATGCCACCAACTCCACATTCACAGGCAACTTCAGCGCCACAGCCGTTTTCAGATAGCCCTCAATGCAAAGGCTCTAGACGCAAATATTGGTGTGAGAGCTAATTCAATCAAGGAAACACTGCATGTTGGTGAAGGGCATATTGAAGAAGGATCGGCCGAGTGGTTCTTGTGGGAGAACAACTCCATTTGGCTCACTAACTTCACACACCATCAGGCTTCCAAGCAGCTCTCAAGGAAACTCAGTTTTCACACTCTATGCTTAGTGCTCTTTGTGTGCCTAGGACTGAAATGAAGCTTGGTCAGCATCCCACACAAACGAATGCTCCACATGCGGGTTTCACATGCCACCAACTCCACATTCACAGGCAACTTCAGCGCCACAGCCGTTTTCAGATAGCCCTCAATGCAAAGGCTCTAGACGCAAATATTGGTGTGAGAGCTAATTCAATCAAGGAAACACTGCATGTTGCTGAAGGGCATATTGAAGAAGGATCAGCCGAGTGGTTCTTGTGGCAGAACAACTCCATTTGGCTCACTAACTTCACACACCATCAGGCTTCCAAGCAGCTCTCAAGGAAACTCAGTTTTCACACTCTATGCTTAGTGCCCTTTGAGTGCATTATCTAGGGATGAACCTGGTAGAGCATCCCACACAAACGAATGCTCCACATGCGGGTTTCACATGCCACCAACTCCACATTCACAGGCAACTTCAGCGCCACAGCCGTTTTCAGATAGCCCTCAATGCAAAGGCTCTAGATGCAAATATTGGTGTGAGAGCTAATTCAATCAAGGAAACACTGCATGTTGGTGAAGGGCATATTGAAGAAGGATCAGCCGAGTGGTTCTTGTGGGAGAACAACTCCATTTGGCTCACTAACTTCACACACCATCAGGCTTCCAAGCAGCTCTCAAGGAAACTCAGTTTTCACACTCTATGCTTAGTGCCCTTTGAGTGCATTATCTAGGAATGAACCTGGTAGAGCATCCCACACAAACGAATGCTCCACATGCGGATTTCACATGCCACCAACTCCACATTCACAGGCAACTTCAGCGCCACAGCCGTTTTCAGATAGCCCTCAATGCCAAGGCTCTAGTTGCAAATATTGATGTGAGAGCTAATTCAATCAAGGAAACACTGCATGTTGGTGAAGGGCATATTGAAGAAGGATCAGCCGAGTGGTTCTTGTGGGAGAACAACTCCATTTGGCTCACTAACTTCACACAATATCAGGCTTCCAAGCAGCTCTCAAGGAAACTCAGTTTTCACACTCTATGCTTAGTGCTCTTTGTGTGCCTAGGACTGAAATGAAGCATGGTCAGCATCCCACACAAACGAATGCTCCACATGCGGGTTTCACATGCCACCAACTCCACATTCACAGGCAACTTCAGCGCCACAGTCGTTTTCAGATAGCCCTCAATGCAAAGGCTCTAGACGCAAATATTGGTGTGAGAGCTAATTCAATCAAGGAAACACTGCATGTTGGTGAAGGGCATATTGAAGAAGGATCAGCCGAGTGGTTCTTGTGGGAGAACAACTCCATTTGGCTCACTAACTTCACACACCATCAGGCTTCCAAGCAGCTCTCAAGGAAACTCAGTTTTCACACTCTATGCTTAGTGCCCTTTGAGTGCATTATCTAGGGATGAACCTGGTAGAGCATCCCACACAAACGAATGCTCCACATGCGGGTTTCACATTCCACCAACTCCACATTCACAGGCAACTTCAGCGCCACAGCCGTTTTCAGATAGCCCTCAATGCAAAGGCTCTAGACGCAAATATTGGTGTGAGAGCTAATTCAATCAAGGAAACACTGCATGTTGGTGAAGGGCATATTGAAGAAGGATCAGCCGAGTGGTTCTTGTGGGAGAACAACTCCATTTGGCTCACTAACTTCACACACCATCAGGCTTCCAAGCAGCTCTCAAGGAAACTCAGTTTTCACACTCTATGCTTAGTGCTCTTTGTGTGCCTAGGACTGAAATGAAGCTTGGTCAGCATCCCACACAAACAAATGCTCCACATGCGGGTTTCACATGCCACCAACTCCACATTCACAGGCAACTTCAGCGCCACAGCCGTTTTCAGATAGCCCTCAATGCAAAGGCTCTAGACGCAAATATTGGTGTGAGAGCTAATTCAATCAAGGAAACACTGCATGTTGGTGAAAGGCATATTGAAGAAGGATCAGCCTAGTGGTTCTTGTGGGAGAACAACTCCATTTGGCTCACTAACTTCACACACCATCAGGCTTCCAAGCAGCTCTCAAGGAAACTCAGTTTTCACACTCTATGCTTAGTGCCCTTTGAGTGCATTATCTAGGAATGAACCTGGTAGAGCATCCCACACAAACGAATGCTCCACATGCGGGTTTCACATGCCACCAACTCCACATTCACAGGCAACTTCAGCGCCACAGCCGTTTTCAGATAGCCCTCAATGCAAAGGCTCTAGATGCAAATATTGGTGTGAGAGCTAATTCAATCAAGGAAACACTGCATGTTGGTGAAGGGCATATTGAAGAAGGATCAGCCGAGTGGTTCTTGTGGGAGAACAACTCCATTTGGCTCACTAACTTCACACACCATCAGGCTTCCAAGCAGCTCTCAAGGAAACTCAGTTTTCACACTCTATGCTTAGTGCCATTTGAGTGCATTATCTAGGAATGAACCTGGTAGAGCATCCCACACAAACGAATGCTCCACATGCGGGTTTCACATGCCACCAACTCCACATTCACAGGCAACTTCAGCGCCACAGCCGTTTTCAGATAGCCCTCAATGCCAAGGCTCTAGACGCAAATATTGGTGTGAGAGCTAATTCAATCAAGGAAACACTGCATGTTGGTGAAGGGCATATTGAAGAAGGATCAGCCGAGTGGTTCTTGTGGGAGAACAACTCCATTTGGCTCACTAACTTCACACACCATCAGGCTTCCAAGCAGCTCTCAAGGAAACTCAGTTTTCACACTCTATGCTTAGTGCCCTTTTATGGCTAGGACTGAAATGAACCTGGTAGAGCATCCCACACAAACGAATGCTCCACATGCGGATTTCACATGAAACCAACTCCACATTCACAGGTAACTTCAGCGCCACAGCCGTTTTCAGATAGCCCTCAATGCAAAGGCTCTAGATGCAAATATTGGTGTGAGAGCTAATTCAATCAAGGAAACACTGCATGTTGGTGAAGGGCATATTGAAGAAGGATCAGCCGAGTGGTTCTTGTGGGAGAACAACTCCATTTGGCTCACTAACTTCACACACCATCAGGCTTCCAAGCAGCTCTCAAGGAAACTCAGTTTTCACACTCTATGCTTAGTGCCCTTTGAGTGCATTATCTAGGAATGAACCTGGTAGAGCATCCCACACAAACGAATGCTCCACATGCGGGTTTCACATGCCACCAACTCCACATTCACAGGCAACTTCAGCGCCACAGCCGTTTTCAGATAGCCCTCAATGCAAAGGCTCTAGACGCAAATATTGGTGTGAGAGCTAATTCAATCAAGGAAACACTGCATGTTGGTGAAGGGCATATTGAAGAAGGATCAGCCGAGTGGTTCTTGTGGGAGAACAACTCCATTTGGCTCACTAACCTCACACACCATCAGGCTTCCAAGCAGCTCTCAAGGAAACTCAGTTTTCACACTCTATGCTTAGTGCTCTTTGTGTGCCTAGGACTGAAATGAAGCTTGGTCAGCATCCCACACAAACGAATGCTCCACATGCGGGTTTCACATGCCACCAACTCCACATTCACAGGCAACTTCAGCGCCACAGCCGTTTTCCGATAGCCCTCAATGCAAAGGCTCTAGACGCAAATATTGGTGTGAGAGCTAATTCAATCAAGGAAACACTGCATGTTGCTGAAGGGCATATTGAAGAAGGATCAGCCGAGTGGTTCTTGTGGGAGAACAACTCCATTTGGCTCACTAACTTCACACACCATCAGGCTTCCAAGCAGCTCTCAAGGAAACTCAGTTTTCACACTCTATGCTTAGTGCCCTTTGAGTGCATTATCTAGGGATGAACCTGGTAGAGCATCCCACACAAACGAATGCTCCACATGCGGGTTTCACATGCCACCAACTCCACATTCACAGGCAACTTCAGCGCCACAGCCGTTTTCAGATAGCCCTCAATGCAAAGGCTCTAGATGCAAATATTGGTGTGAGAGCTAATTCAATCAAGGAAACACTGCATGTTGGTGAAGGGCATATTGAAGAAGGATCAGCCGAGTGGTTCTTGTGGGAGAACAACTACATTTGTCTCACTAACTTCACACACCATCAGGCTTCCAAGCAGCTCTCAAGGAAACTCAGTTTTCACACTCTATGCTTAGTGCCCTTTGAGTGCATTATCTAGGAATGAACCTGGTAGAGCATCCCACACAAACGAATGCTCCACATGCGGATTTCACATGCCACCAACTCCACATTCACAGGCAACTTCAGCGCCACAGCCGTTTTCAGATAGCCCTCAATGCCAAGGCTCTAGACGCAAATATTGATGTGAGAGCTAATTCAATCAAGGAAACACTGCATGTTGGTGAAGGGCATATTGAAGAAGGATCAGCCGAGTGGTTCTTGTGGGAGAACAACTCCATTTGGCTCACTAACTTCACACAATATCAGGCTTCCAAGCAGCTCTCAAGGAAACTCAGTTTTCACACTCTATGCTTAGTGCTCTTTGTGTGCCTAGGACTGAAATGAAGCATGGTCAGCATCCCACACAAACGAATGCTCCACATGCGGGTTTTACATGCCACCAACTCCACATTCACAGGCAACTTCAGCGCCACAGTCGTTTTCAGATAGCCCTCAATGCAAAGGCTCTAGACGCAAATATTGGTGTGAGAGCTAATTCAATCAAGGAAACACTGCATGTTGGTGAAGGGCATATTGAAGAAGGATCAGCCGAGTGGTTCTTGTGGGAGAACAACTCCATTTGGCTCAATAACTTCACACACCATCAGGCTTCCAAGCAGCTCTCAAGGAAACTCAGTTTTCACACTCTATGCTTAGTGCTCTTTGTGTGCCTAGGACTGAAATGAAGCTTGGTCAGCATCCCACACAAACGAATGCTCCACATGAGGGTTTCACATGCCACCAACTCCACATTCACAGGCAACTTCAGCGCCACAGCCGTTTTCAGATAGCCCTCAATGAAAAGGCTCTAGACGCAAATATTGGTGTGAGAGCTATTTCAATCAAGGAAACACTGCATGTTGGTGAAGGGCATATTGAAGAAGGATCAGCCGAGTGGTTCTTGTGGGAGAACAACTCCATTTGGCTCACTAACTTCACACACCATCAGGCTTCCAAGCAGCTCTCAAGGAAACTCAGTTTTCACACTCTATGCTTAGTGCCCTTTGAGTGCATTATCTAGGGATGAACCTGGTAGAGCATCCCACACAAACGAATGCTCCACATGCGGGTTTCACATGCCACCAACTCCACATTCACAGGCAACTTCAGCGCCACAGCCGTTTTCAGATAGCCCTCAATGCAAAGGCTCTAGACGCAAATATTGGTGTGAGAGCTAATTCAATCAAGGAAACACTGCATGTTGGTGAAAGGCATATTGAAGAAGGATCAGCAGAGTGGTTCTTGTGGGAGAACAACTCCATTTGGCTCACTAACTTCACACACCATCAGGCTTCCAAGCAGCTCTCAAGGAAACTCAGTTTTCACACTCTATGCTTAGTGCCCTTTGAGTGCTTTATCTAGGAATGAACCTGGTAGAGCATCCCACACAAACGAATGCTCCACATGCGGGTTTCACATGCCACCAACTCCACATTCACAGGCAACTTCAGCGCCACAGCCGTTTTCAGATAGCCCTCAATGCAAAGGCTCTAGACGCAAATATTGGTGTGAGAGCTAATTCAATCAAGGAAACACTGCATGTTGGTGAAAGGCATATTGAAGAAGGATCAGCAGAGTGGTTCTTGTGGGAGAACAACTCCATTTGGCTCACTAACTTCACACACCATCAGGCTTCCAAGCAGCTCTCAAGTAACTCAGTTTTCACACTCTATGCTTAGTGCCCTTTGAGTGCATTATCTTGGAATGAACCTGGTAGAGCATCCCACACAAACGAATGCTCCACATGCGGGTTTCACATGACACCAACTCCACATTCACAGGCAACTTCAGCGCCACAGCCGTTTTCAGATAGCCCTCAATGCAAAGGCTCTAGATGCAAATATTGGTGTGAGAGCTAATTCAATCAAGGAAACACTGCATGTTGGTGAAGGGCATATTGAAGAAGGATCAGCCGAGTGGTTCTTGTGGGAGAACAACTCCATTTGGCTCACTAACTTCACACACCATCAGGCTTCCAAGCAGCTCTCAAGGAAACTCAGTTTTCACACTCTATGTGTAGTGCCCTTTGAGTGCATTATCTAGGAATGGACCTGGTAGAGCATCCCACACAAATGAATGTTCCACATGCGGGTTTCACATGCCACCAACTCCACATTCACAGGCAACTTCAGCGCCACAGCCGTTTTCAGATAGCCCTCAATGCCAAGTCTGTAGACGCAAATATTGGTGTGAGAGCTAATTCAATCAAGGAAACACTGCATGTTGGTGAAGGGCATATTGAAGAAGGATCAGCCGAGTGGTTCTTGTGGGAGAACAACTCCATTTGGCTCACTAACTTCACACACCATCAGGCTTCCAAGCAGCTCTCAAGGAAACTCAGTTTTCACACTCTATGCTTAGTGCCCTTTGTATGGCTAGGACTGAAATGAACCTGGTAGAGCATCCCACACAAACGAATGCTCCACATGCGGGTTTCACATGCCACCAACTCCACATTCACAGGCAACTTCAGCGCCACAGCCGTTTTCAGATAGCCCTCAATGCCAAGGCTCTAGACGCAAATATTGGTGTGAGAGCTAATTCAATCAAGGAAACACTGCATGTTGGTGATGGGCATATTGAAGAAGGATCAGCCGAGTGGTTCTTGTGGGAGAACAACTCCATTTGGCTCACTAACTTCACACACCATCAGGCTTCCAAGCAGCTCTCAAGGAAACTCAGTTTTCACACTCTATGCTTAGTGCCCTTTTATGGCTAGGACTGAAATGAACCTGGTAGAGCATCCCACACAAACGAATGCTCCACATGCGGATTTCACATGCCACCAACTCCACATTCACAGGTAACTTCAGCGCCACAGCCGTTTTCAGATAGCCCTCAATGCAAAGGCTCTAGATGCAAATATTGGTGTGAGAGCTAATTCAATCAAGGAAACACTGCATGTTGGTGAAGGGCATATTGAAGAAGGATCAGCCGAGTGGTTCTTGTGGGAGAACAACTCCATTTGGCTCACTAACTTCACACACCATCAGGCTTCCAAGCAGCTCTCAAGGAAACTCAGTTTTCACACTCTATGCTTAGTGCCCTTTGTATGGCTGGGTCTGAAATGAACCTGGTAGAGCATCCCACACAAATGAATGCTCCACATGCGGATTTCACATGCCACCAACTCCACATTCACAGGCAACTTCAGCGCCACAGCCGTTTTCAGATAGCCCTCAATGCAAAGGCTCTAGATGCAAATATTGGTGTGAGAGCTAATTCAATCAAGGAAACACTGCATGTTGGTGAAGGGCATATTGAAGAAGGATCAGCCGAGTGGTTCTTGTGGGAGAACAACTCCATTTGGCTCACTAACTTCACACACCATCAGGCTTCCAAGCAGCTCTCAAGGAAACTCAGTTTTCACACTCTATGCTTAGTGCCCTTTGAGTGCATTATCTAGGAATGAACCTGGTAGAGCATCCCACACAAACGAATGCTCCACATGCGGGTTTCACATGCCACCAACTCCACATTCACAGGCAACTTCAGCGCCACAGCCGTTTTCAGATAGCCCTCAATGCAAAGGCTCTAGACGCAAATATTGGTGTGAGAGCTAATTCAATCAAGGAAACACTGCATGTTGGTGAAGGGCATATTGAAGAAGGATCAGCCGAGTGGTTCTTGTGGGAGAACAACTCCATTTGGCTCACTAACTTCACACACCATCAGGCTTCCAAGCAGCTCTCAAGGAAACTCAGTTTTCACACTCTATGCTTAGTGCCATTTGAGTGCATTATCTAGGAATGAACCTGGTAGAGCATCCCACACAAACGAATGCTCCACATGCGGGTTTCACATGCCACCAACTCCACATTCACAGGCAACTTCAGCGCCACAGCCGTTTTCAGATAGCCCTCAATGCAAAGGCTCTAGACGCAAATATTGGTGTGAGAGCTAATTCAATCAAGGAAACACTGCATGTTGGTGAAGGGCATATTGAAGAAGGATCAGCAGAGTGGTTCTTGTGGGAGAACAACTCCATTTGGCTCACTAACTTCACACACCATCAGGCTTCCAAGCAGCTCTTAAGGAAACTCAGTTTTCACACTCTATGCTTAGTGCCCTTTTATGGCTAGGACTGAAATGAACCTGGTAGAGCATCCCACACAAACGAATGCTCCACATGCGGATTTCACATGAAACCAACTCCACATTCACAGGTAACTTCAGCGCCACAGCCGTTTTCAGATAGCCCTCAATGCAAAGGCTCTAGATGCAAATATTGGTGTGAGAGCTAATTCAATCAAGGAAACACTGCATGTTGGTGAAGGGCATATTGAAGAAGGATCAGCAGAGTGGTTCTTGTGGGAGAACAACTCCATTTGGCTCACTAACTTCACACACCATCAGGCTTCCAAGCAGCTCTCAAGGAAACTCAGTTTTCACACCCTATGCTTAGTGCCCTTTGAGTGCATTATCTAGGAATGAACCTGGTAGAGCATCCCACACAAACGAATGCTCCACATGCGGGTTTCACATGCCACCAACTCCACATTCACAGGCAACTTCAGCGCCACAGCCGTTTTCAGATAGCCCTCAATGCAAAGGCTCTAGACGCAAATATTGGTGTGAGAGCTAATTCAATCAAGGAAACACTGCATGTTGGTGAAGGGCATATTGAAGAAGGATCGGCCGAGTGGTTCTTGTGGGAGAACAACTCCATTTGGCTCACTAACTTCACACACCATCAGGCTTCCAAGCAGCTCTCAAGGAAACTCAGTTTTCACACTCTATGCTTAGTGCTCTTTGTGTGCCTAGGACTGAAATGAAGCTTGGTCAGCATCCCACACAAACGAATGCTCCACATGCGGGTTTCACATGCCACCAACTCCACATTCACAGGCAACTTCAGCGCCACAGCCGTTTTCAGATAGCCCTCAATGCAAAGGCTCTAGACGCAAATATTGGTGTGAGAGCTAATTCAATCAAGGAAACACTGCATGTTGGTGAAGGGCATATTGAAGAAGGATCAGCCGAGTGGTTCTTGTGGGAGAACAACTCCATTTGGCTCACTAACTTCACACACCATCAGGCTTCCAAGCAGCTCTCAAGGAAACTCAGTTTTCACACTCTATGCTTAGTGCCATTTGAGTGCATTATCTAGGAATGAACCTGGTAGAGCATCCCACACAAACGAATGCTCCACATGCGGGTTTCACATGCCACCAACTCCACATTCACAGGCAACTTCAGCGCCACAGCCGTTTTCAGATAGCCCTCAATGCAAAGGCTCTAGACGCAAATATTGGTGTGAGAGCTAATTCAATCAAGGAAACACTGCATGTTGGTGAAGGGCATATTGAAGAAGGATCAGCCGAGTGGTTCTTGTGGGAGAACAACTCCATTTGGCTCACTAACTTCACACACCATCAGGCTTCCAAGCAGCTCTTAAGGAAACTCAGTTTTCACACTCTATGCTTAGTGCCCTTTTATGGCTAGGACTGAAATGAACCTGGTAGAGCATCCCACACAAACGAATGCTCCACATGCGGATTTCACATGAAACCAACTCCACATTCACAGGTAACTTCAGCGCCACAGCCGTTTTCAGATAGCCCTCAATGCAAAGGCTCTAGATGCAAATATTGGTGTGAGAGCTAATTCAATCAAGGAAACACTGCATGTTGGTGAAGGGCATATTGAAGAAGGATCAGCAGAGTGGTTCTTGTGGGAGAACAACTCCATTTGGCTCACTAACTTCACACACCATCAGGCTTCCAAGCAGCTCTCAAGGAAACTCAGTTTTCACACTCTATGCTTAGTGCCCTTTGAGTGCATTATCTAGGAATGAACCTGGTAGAGCATCCCACACAAACGAATGCTCCACATGCGGGTTTCACATGCCACCAACTCCACATTCACAGGCAACTTCAGCGCCACAGCCGTTTTCAGATAGCCCTCAATGCAAAGGCTCTAGACGCAAATATTGGTGTGAGAGCTAATTCAATCAAGGAAACATTGCATGTTGGTGAAGGGCATATTGAAGAAGGATCGGCCGAGTGGTTCTTGTGGGAGAACAACTCCATTTGGCTCACTAACTTCACACACCATCAGGCTTCCAAGCAGCTCTCAAGGAAACTCAGTTTTCACACTCTATGCTTAGTGCTCTTTGTGTGCCTAGGACTGAAATGAAGCTTGGTCAGCATCCCACACAAACGAATGCTCCACATGCGGGTTTCACATGCCACCAACTCCACATTCACAGGCAACTTCAGCGCCACAGCCGTTTTCAGATAGCCCTCAATGCAAAGGCTCTAGACGCAAATATTGGTGTGAGAGCTAATTCAATCAAGGAAACACTGCATGTTGCTGAAGGGCATATTGAAGAAGGATCAGCCGAGTGGTTCTTGTGGCAGAAAAACTCCATTTGGCTCACTAACTTCACACACCATCAGGCTTCCAAGCAGCTCTCAAGGAAACTCAGTTTTCACACTCTATGCTTAGTGCCCTTTGAGTGCATTATCTAGGGATGAACCTGGTAGAGCATCCCACACAAACGAATGCTCCACATGCGGGTTTCACATGCCACCAACTCCACATTCACAGGCAACTTCAGCGCCACAGCCGTTTTCAGATAGCCCTCAATGCAAAGGCTCTAGATGCAAATATTGGTGTGAGAGCTAATTCAATCAAGGAAACACTGCATGTTGGTGAAGGGCATATTGAAGAAGGATCAGCCGAGTGGTTCTTGTGGGAGAACAACTCCATTTGGCTCACTAACTTCACACACCATCAGGCTTCCAAGCAGCTCTCAAGGAAACTCAGTTTTCACACTCTATGCTTAGTGCCCTTTGAGTGCATTATCTAGGAATGAACCTGGTAGAGCATCCCACACAAACGAATGCTCCACATGCGGATTTCACATGCCACCAACTCCACATTCACAGGCAACTTCAGCGCCACAGCCGTTTTCAGATAGCCCTCAATGCCAAGGCTCTAGACGCAAATATTGATGTGAGAGCTAATTCAATCAAGGAAACACTGCATGTTGGTGAAGGGCATATTGAAGAAGGATCAGCCGAGTGGTTCTTGTGGGAGAACAACTCCATTTGGCTCACTAACTTCACACAATATCAGGCTTCCAAGCAGCTCTCAAGGAAACTCAGTTTTCACACTCTATGCTTAGTGCCCTTTTATGGCTAGGACTGAAATGAACCTGGTAGAGCATCCCACACAAACGAATGCTCCACATGCGGATTTCACATGAAACCAACTCCACATTCACAGGTAACTTCAGCGCCACAGCCGTTTTCAGATAGCCCTCAATGCAAAGGCTCTAGATGCAAATATTGGTGTGAGAGCTAATTCAATCAAGGAAACACTGCATGTTGGTGAAGGGCATATTGAAGAAGGATCAGCAGAGTGGTTCTTGTGGGAGAACAACTCCATTTGGCTCACTAACTTCACACACCATCAGGCTTCCAAGCAGCTCTCAAGGAAACTCAGTTTTCACACTCTATGCTTAGTGCCCTTTGAGTGCATTATCTAGGAATGAACCTGGTAGAGCATCCCACACAAACGAATGCTCCACATGCGGGTTTCACATGCCACCAACTCCACATTCACAGGCAACTTCAGCGCCACAGCCGTTTTCAGATAGCCCTCAATGCAAAGGCTCTAGACGCAAATATTGGTGTGAGAGCTAATTCAATCAAGGAAACACTGCATGTTGCTGAAGGGCATATTGAAGAAGGATCAGCCGAGTGGTTCTTGTGGCAGAACAACTCCATTTGGCTCACTAACTTCACACACCATCAGGCTTCCAAGCAGCTCTCAAGGAAACTCAGTTTTCACACTCTATGCTTAGTGCCCTTTGAGTGCATTATCTAGGGATGAACCTGGTAGAGCATCCCACACAAACGAATGCTCCACATGCGGGTTTCACATGCCACCAACTCCACATTCACAGGCAACTTCAGCGCCACAGCCGTTTTCAGATAGCCCTCAATGCAAAGGCTCTAGATGCAAATATTGGTGTGAGAGCTAATTCAATCAAGGAAACACTGCATGTTGGTGAAGGGCATATTGAAGAAGGATCAGCCGAGTGGTTCTTGTGGGAGAACAACTCCATTTGGCTCACTAACTTCACACAATATCAGGCTTCCAAGCAGCTCTTAAGGAAACTCAGTTTTCACACTCTATGCTTAGTGCTCTTTGTGTGCCTAGGACTGAAATGAAGCATGGTCAGCATCCCACACAAACGAATGCTCCACATGCGGGTTTCACATGCCACCAACTCCACATTCACAGGCAACTTCAGCGCCACAGTCGTTTTCAGATAGCCCTCAATGCAAAGGCTCTAGACGCAAATATTGGTGTGAGAGCTAATTCAATCAAGGAAACACTGCATGTTGGTGAAGGGCATATTGAAGAAGGATCAGCCGAGTGGTTCTTGTGGGAGAACAACTCCATTTGGCTCACTAACTTCACACACCATCAGGCTTCCAAGCAGCTCTCAAGGAAACTCAGTTTTCACACTCTATGCTTAGTGCTCTTTGTGTGCCTAGGACTGAAATGAAGCTTGGTCAGCATCCCACACAAACGAATGCTCCACATGAGGGTTTCACATGCCACCAACTCCACATTCACAGGCAACTTCAGCGCCACAGCCGTTTTCAGATAGCCCTCAATGCAAAGGCTCTAGACGCAAATATTGGTGTGAGAGCTATTTCAATCAAGGAAACACTGCATGTTGGTGAAGGGCATATTGAAGAAGGATCAGCCGAGTGGTTCTTGTGGGAGAACAACTCCATTTGGCTCACTAACTTCACACACCATCAGGCTTCCAAGCAGCTCTCAAGGAAACTCAGTTTTCACACTCTATGCTTAGTGCCCTTTGAGTGCATTATCTAGGGATGAACCTGGTAGAGCATCCCACACAAACGAATGCTCCACATGCGGGTTTCACATTCCACCAACTCCACATTCACAGGCAACTTCAGCGCCACAGCCGTTTTCAGATAGCCCTCAATGCAAAGGCTCTAGACGCAAATATTGGTGTGAGAGCTAATTCAATCAAGGAAACACTGCATGTTGGTGAAAGGCATATTGAAGAAGGATCAGCCGAGTGGTTCTTGTGGGAGAACAACTCCATTTGGCTCACTAACTTCACACACCATCAGGCTTCCAAGCAGCTCTCAAGGAAACTCAGTTTTCACACACTATGCTTAGTTCCCTTTGAGTGCATTATCTAGGAATGAACCTGGTAGAGCATCCCACACAAACGAATGCTCCACATGCGGGTTTCACATGCCACCAACTCCACATTCACAGGTAACTTCAGCGCCACAGCCGTTTTCAGATAGCCCTCAATGCAAAGGCTCTAGATGCAAATATTGGTGTGAGAGCTAATTCAATCAAGGAAACACTGCATGTTGGTGAAGGGCATATTGAAGAAGGATCAGCCGAGTGGTTCTTGTGGGAGAACAACTCCATTTGGCTCACTAACTTCACACACCATCAGGCTTCCAAGCAGCTCTCAAGGAAACTCAGTTTTCACACTCTATGCTTAGTGCCCTTTGTATGGCTGGGTCTGAAATGAACCTGGTAGAGCATCCCACACAAATGAATGCTCCACATGCGGATTTCACATGCCACCAACTCCACATTCACAGGCAACTTCAGCGCCACAGCCGTTTTCAGATAGCCCTCAATGCAAAGGCTCTAGATGCAAATATTGGTGTGAGAGCTAATTCAATCAAGGAAACACTGCATGTTGGTGAAGGGCATATTGAAGAAGGATCAGCCGAGTGGTTCTTGTGGGAGAACAACTCCATTTGGCTCACTAACTTCACACACCATCAGGCTTCCAAGCAGCTCTCAAGGAAACTCAGTTTTCACACTCTATGCTTAGTGCCCTTTGAGTGCATTATCTAGGAATGAACCTGGTAGAGCATCCCAAACAAACGAATGCTCCACATGCGGGTTTCACATGCCACCAACTCCACATTCACAGGCAACTTCAGCGCCACAGCCGTATTCAGATAGCCCTCAATGCAAAGGCTCTAGACGCAAATATTGGTGTGAGAGCTAATTCAATCAAGGAAACACTGCATGTTGGTGAAGGGCATATTGAAGAAGGATCAGCCGAGTGGTTCTTGTGGGAGAACAACTCCATTTGGCTCACTAACTTCACACACCATCAGGCTTCCAAGCAGCTCTCAAGGAAACTCAGTTTTCACACTCTATGCTTAGTGCTCTTTGTGTGCCTAGGACTGAAATGAAGCTTGGTCAGCATCCCACACAAACGAATGCTCCACATGCGGGTTTCACATGCCACCAACTCCACATTCACAGGCAACTTCAGCGCCACAGCCGTTTTCAGATAGCCCTCAATGCCAAGGCTCTAGACGCAAATATTGGTGTGAGAGCTAATTCAATCAAGGAAACACTGCATGTTGGTGAAAGGCATATTGAAGAAGGATCAGCCTAGTGGTTCTTGTGGGAGAACAACTCCATTTGGCTCACTAACTTCACACACCATCAGGCTTCCAAGCAGCTCTCAAGGAAACTCAGTTTTCACACTCTATGCTTAGTGCCCTTTGAGTGCATTATCTAGGAATGAACCTGGTAGAGCATCCCACACAAACGAATGCTCCACATGCGGGTTTCACATGCCACCAACTCCACATTCACAGGCAACTTCAGCGCCACAGCCGTTTTCAGATAGCCCTCAATGCAAAGGCTCTAGATGCAAATATTGGTGTGAGAGCTAATTCAATCAAGGAAACACTGCATGTTGGTGAAGGGCATATTGAAGAAGGATCAGCCGAGTGGTTCTTGTGGGAGAACAACTCCATTTGGCTCACTAACTTCACACACCATCAGGCTTCCAAGCAGCTCTCAAGGAAACTCAGTTTTCACACTCTATGCTTAGTGCCATTTGAGTGCATTATCTAGGAATGAACCTGGTAGAGCATCCCACACAAACGAATGCTCCACATGCGGGTTTCACATGCCACCAACTCCACATTCACAGGCAACTTCAGCGCCACAGCCGTTTTCAGATAGCCCTCAATGCCAAGGCTCTAGACGCAAATATTGGTGTGAGAGCTAATTCAATCAAGGAAACACTGCATGTTGGTGAAGGGCATATTGAAGAAGGATCAGCCGAGTGGTTCTTGTGGGAGAACAACTCCATTTGGCTCACTAACTTCACACACCATCAGGCTTCCAAGCAGCTCTCAAGGAAACTCAGTTTTCACACTCTATGCTTAGTGCCCTTTTATGGCTAGGACTGAAATGAACCTGGTAGAGCATCCCACACAAACGAATGCTCCACATGCGGATTTCACATGAAACCAACTCCACATTCACAGGTAACTTCAGCGCCACAGCCGTTTTCAGATAGCCCTCAATGCAAAGGCTCTAGATGCAAATATTGGTGTGAGAGCTAATTCAATCAAGGAAACACTGCATGTTGGTGAAGGGCATATTGAAGAAGGATCAGCCGAGTGGTTCTTGTGGGAGAACAACTCCATTTGGCTCACTAACTTCACACACCATCAGGCTTCCAAGCAGCTCTCAAGGAAACTCAGTTTTCACACTCTATGCTTAGTGCCCTTTGAGTGCATTATCTAGGAATGAACCTGGTAGAGCATCCCACACAAACGAATGCTCCACATGCGGGTTTCACATGCCACCAACTCCACATTCACAGGCAACTTCAGCGCCACAGCCGTTTTCAGATAGCCCTCAATGCCAAGGCTCTAGACGCAAATATTGGTGTGAGAGCTAATTCAATCAAGGAAACACTGCATGTTGGTGAAGGGCATATTGAAGAAGGATCAGCCGAGTGGTTCTTGTGGGAGAACAACTCCATTTGGCTCACTAACTTCACACACCATCAGGCTTCCAAGCAGCTCTCAAGGAAACTCAGTTTTCACACTCTATGCTTAGTGCTCTTTGTGTGCCTAGGACTGAAATGAAGCTTGGTCAGCATCCCACACAAACGAATGCTCCACATGCGGGTTTCACATGCCACCAACTCCACATTCACAGGCAACTTCAGCGCCACAGCCGTTTTCCGATAGCCCTCAATGCAAAGGCTCTAGACGCAAATATTGGTGTGAGAGCTAATTCAATCAAGGAAACACTGCATGTTGCTGAAGGGCATATTGAAGAAGGATCAGCCGAGTGGTTCTTGTGGCAGAACAACTCCATTTGGCTCACTAACTTCACACACCATCAGGCTTCCAAGCAGCTCTCAAGGAAACTCAGTTTTCACACTCTATGCTTAGTGCCCTTTGAGTGCATTATCTAGGGATGAACCTGGTAGAGCATCCCACACAAACGAATGCTCCACATGCGGGTTTCACATGCCACCAACTCCACATTCACAGGCAACTTCAGCGCCACAGCCGTTTTCAGATAGCCCTCAATGCAAAGGCTCTAGATGCAAATATTGGTGTGAGAGCTAATTCAATCAAGGAAACACTGCATGTTGGTGAAGGGCATATTGAAGAAGGATCAGCCGAGTGGTTCTTGTGGGAGAACAACTCCATTTGGCTCACTAACTTCACACACCATCAGGCTTCCAAGCAGCTCTCAAGGAAACTCAGTTTTCACACTCTATGCTTAGTGCCCTTTGAGTGCATTATCTAGGAATGAACCTGGTAGAGCATCCCACACAAACGAATGCTCCACATGCGGATTTCACATGCCACCAACTCCACATTCACAGGCAACTTCAGCGCCACAGCCGTTTTCAGATAGCCCTCAATGCCAAGGCTCTAGACGCAAATATTGATGTGAGAGCTAATTCAATCAAGGAAACACTGCATGTTGGTGAAGGGCATATTGAAGAAGGATCAGCCGAGTGGTTCTTGTGGGAGAACAACTCCATTTGGCTCACTAACTTCACACAATATCAGGCTTCCAAGCAGCTCTCAAGGAAACTCAGTTTTCACACTCTATGCTTAGTGCTCTTTGTGTGCCTAGGACTGAAATGAAGCATGGTCAGCATCCCACACAAACGAATGCTCCACATGAGGGTTTCACATGCCACCAACTCCACATTCACAGGCAACTTCAGCGCCACAGTCGTTTTCAGATAGCCCTCAATGCAAAGGCTCTAGACGCAAATATTGGTGTGAGAGCTAATTCAATCAAGGAAACACTGCATGTTGGTGAAGGGCATATTGAAGAAGGATCAGCCGAGTGGTTCTTGTGGGAGAACAACTCCATTTGGCTCAATAACTTCACACACCATCAGGCTTCCAAGCAGCTCTCAAGGAAACTCAGTTTTCACACTCTATGCTTAGTGCTCTTTGTGTGCCTAGGACTGAAATGAAGCTTGGTCAGCATCCCACACAAACGAATGCTCCACATGAGGGTTTCACATGCCACCAACTCCACATTCACAGGCAACTTCAGCGCCACAGCCGTTTTCAGATAGCCCTCAATGCAAAGGCTCTAGACGCAAATATTGGTGTGAGAGCTATTTCAATCAAGGAAACACTGCATGTTGGTGAAAGGCATATTGAAGAAGGATCAGCCGAGTGGTTCTTGTGGGAGAACAACTCCATTTGGCTCACTAACTTCACACACCATCAGGCTTCCAAGCAGCTCTCAAGGAAACTCAGTTTTCACACTCTATGCTTAGTGCCCTTTGAGTGCATTATCTAGGGATGAACCTGGTAGAGCATCCCACACAAACGAATGCTCCACATGCGGGTTTCACATGCCACCAACTCCACATTCACAGGCAACTTCAGCGCCACAGCCGTTTTCAGATAGCCCTCAATGCAAAGGCTCTAGACGCAAATATTGGTGTGAGAGCTAATTCAATCAAGGAAACACTGCATGTTGGTGAAAGGCATATTGAAGAAGGATCAGGGGAGTGGTTCTTGTGGGAGAACAACTCCATTTGGCTCACTAACTTCACACACCATCAGGCTTCCAAGCAGCTCTCAAGGAAACTCAGTTTTCACACACTATGCTTAGTGCCCTTTGAGTGCATTATCTAGGAATGAACCTGGTAGAGCATCCCACACAAACGAATGCTCCACATGCGGGTTTCACATGCCACCAACTCCACATTCACAGGCAACTTCAGCGCCACAGCCGTTTTCAGATAGCCCTCAATGCAAAGGCTCTAGACGCAAATATTGGTGTGAGAGCTAATTCAATCAAGGAAACACTGCATGTTGGTGAAAGGCATATTGAAGAAGGATCAGCAGAGTGGTTCTTGTGGGAGAACAACTCCATTTGGCTCACTAACTTCACACACCATCAGGCTTCCAAGCAGCTCTCAAGTAACTCAGTTTTCACACTCTATGCTTAGTGCCCTTTGAGTGCATTATCTTGGAATGAACCTGGTAGAGCATCCCACACAAACGAATGCTCCACATGCGGGTTTCACATGCCACCAACTCCACATTCACAGGCAACTTCAGCGCCACAGCCGTTTTCAGATAGCCCTCAATGCAAAGGCTCTAGATGCAAATATTGGTGTGAGAGCTAATTCAATCAAGGAAACACTGCATGTTGGTGAAGGGCATATTGAAGAAGGATCAGCCGAGTGGTTCTTGTGGGAGAACAACTCCATTTGGCTCACTAACTTCACACACCATCAGGCTTCCAAGCAGCTCTCAAGGAAACTCAGGTTTCACACTCTATGTGTAGTGCCCTTTGAGTGCATTATCTAGGAATGGACCTGGTAGAGCATCCCACACAAACGAATGCTCCACATGCGGGTTTCACATGCCACCAACTCCACATTCACAGGCAACTTCAGCGCCACAGCCGTTTTCAGATAGCCCTCAATGCCAAGTCTGTAGACGCAAATATTGGTGTGAGAGCTAATTCAATCAAGGAAACACTGCATGTTGCTGAAGGGCATATTGAAGAAGGATCAGCCGAGTGGTTCTTGTGGGAGAACAACTCCATTTGGCTCACTAACTTCACACACCATCAGGCTTCCAAGCAGCTCTCAAGGAAACTCAGTTTTCACACTCTATGCTTAGTGCCCTTTGTATGGCTAGGACTGAAATGAACCTGGTAGAGCATCCCACACAAACGAATGCTCCACATGCGGGTTTCACATGCCACCAACTCCACATTCACAGGCAACTTCAGCGCCACAGCCGTTTTCAGATAGCCCTCAATGCCAAGGCTCTAGACGCAAATATTGGTGTGAGAGCTAATTCAATCAAGGAAACACTGCATGTTGGTGATGGGCATATTGAAGAAGGATCAGCCGAGTGGTTCTTGTGGGAGAACAACTCCATTTCGCTCACTAACTTCACACACCATCAGGCTTCCAAGCAGCTCTCAAGGAAACTCAGTTTTCACACTCTATGCTTAGTGCCCTTTGAGTGCATTATCTAGGAATGGACCTGGTAGAGCATCCCACACAAACGAATGCTCCACATGCGGGTTTCACATGCCACCAACTCCACATTCACAGGCAACTTCAGCGCCACAGCCGTTTTCAGATAGCCCTCAATGCAAAGGCTCTAGACGCAAATATTGGTGTGAGAGCTATTTCAATCAAGGAAACACTGCATGTTGGTGAAGGGCATATTGAAGAAGGATCAGCTGAGTGGTTCTTGTGGGAGAACAACTCCATTTGGCTCACTAACTTCACACACCATCAGGCTTCCAAGCAGCTCTCAAGGAAACTCAGTTTTCACACTCTATGCTTAGTGCCCTTTGAGTGCATTATCTAGGGATGAACCTGGTAGAGCATCCCACACAAACGAATGCTCCACATGCGGGTTTCACATGCCACCAACTCCACATTCACAGGCAACTTCAGCGCCACAGCCGTTTTCAGATAGCCCTCAATGCAAAGGTTCTAGACGCAAATATTGGTGTGAGAGCTAATTCAATCAAGGAAACACTGCATGTTGGTGAAAGGCATATTGAAGAAGGATCAGCCGAGTGGTTCTTGTGGGAGAACAACTCCATTTGGCTCACTAACTTCACACACCATCAGGCTTCCAAGCAGCTCTCAAGTAACTCAGTTTTCACACTCTATGCTTAGTGCCCTTTGAGTGCATTATCTTGGAATGAACCTGGTAGAGCATCCCACACAAACGAATGCTCCACATGCGGGTTTCACATGCCACCAACTCCACATTCACAGGCAACTTCAGCGCCACAGCCGTTTTCAGATAGCCCTCAATGCAAAGGCTCTAGATGCAAATATTGGTGTGAGAGCTAATTCAATCAAGGAAACACTGCATGTTGGTGAAGGGCATATTGAAGAAGGATCAGCCGAGTGGTTCTTGTGGGAGAACAACTCCATTTGGCTCACTAACTTCACACACCATCAGGCTTCCAAGCAGCTCATCAAGGAAACTCAGTTTTCACACTCTATGTTTAGTGCCATTTGAGTGCATTATCTAGGAATGGACCTGGTAGAGCATCCCACACAAACGAATGCTCCACATGCGGGTTTCACATGCCACCAACTCCACATTCACAGGCAACTTCAGCGCCACAGCCGTTTTCAGATAGCCCTCAATGCCAAGTCTGTAGACGCAAATATTGGTGTGAGAGCTAATTCAATCAAGGAAACACTGCATGTTGGTGAAGGGCATATTGAAGAAGGATCAGCCGAGTGGTTCTTGTGGGAGAACAACTCCATTTGGCTCACTAACTTCACACACCATCAGGCTTCCAAGCAGCTCTCAAGGAAACTCAGTTTTCACACTCTATGCTTAGTGCCCTTTGTATGGCTAGGACTGAAATGAACCTGGTAGAGCATCCCACACAAACGAATGCTCCACATGCGGGTTTCACATGCCACCAACTCCACATTCACAGGCAACTTCAGCGCCACAGCCGTTTTCAGATAGCCCTCAATGCCAAGGCTCTAGACGCAAATATTGGTGTGAGAGCTAATTCAATCAAGGAAACACTGCATGTTGGTGATGGGCATATTGAAGAAGGATCAGCCGAGTGGTTCTTGTGGGAGAACAACTCCATTTGGCTCACTAACTTCACACACCATCAGGCTTCCAAGCAGCTCTCAAGGAAACTCAGTTTTCACACTCTATGCTTAGTGCCCTTTGAGTGCATTATCTAGGAATGAACCTGGTAGAGCATCCCACACAAACGAGCGCTCCACATGCGGGTTTCACATGCCACCAACTCCACATTCACAGGCAACTTCAGCGCCACAGCCGTTTTCAGATAGCCCTCAATGCAAAGGCTCTAGACGCAAATATTGGTGTGAGAGCTAATTCAATCAAGGAAACACTGCATGTTGGTGAAGGGCATATTGAAGAAGGATCAGCCGAGTGGTTCTTGTGGGAGAACAACTCCATTTGGCTCACTAACTTCACACACCATCAAGCTTCCAAGCAGCTCTCAAGGAAACTCAGGTTTCACACTCTATGCTTAGTGCCCTTTGTATGGCTAGGACTGAAATGAACCTGGTAGAGCATCCCACACAAACGAATGCTCCACATGCGGGTTTCACATGCCACCAACTCCACATTCACAGGCAACTTCAGCGCCACAGCCGTTTTCAGATAGCCCTCAATGCAAAGGCTCTAGACGCAAATATTGGTGTGAGAGCTAATTCAATCAAGGAAACACTGCATGTTGGTGAAGGGCATATTGAAGAAGGATCAGCAGAGTGGTTCTTGTGGGAGAACAACTCCATTTGGCTCACTAACTTCACACACCATCAGGCTTCCAAGCAGCTCTCAAGGAAACTCAGTTTTCACACTCTATGCTTAGTGCCCTTTGTATGGCTAGGACTGAAATGAACCTGGTAGAGCATCCCACACAAACGAATGCTCCACATGCGGGTTTCACATGCCACCAACTCCACATTGACAGGCAACTTCAGCGCCACAGCGGTTTTCAGATAGCCCTCAATGCAAAGGCTCTAGACGCAAATATTGGTGTGAGAGCTAATTCAATCAAGGAAACACTGCATGTTGGTGAAGGGCATATTGAAGAAGGATCAGCCGAGTGGTTCTTGTGGGAGAACAACTCCATTTGGCTCACTAACTTCACACACCATCAGGCTTCCAAGCAGCTCTCAAGGAAACTCAGTTTTCACACTCTATGCTTAGTGCCCTTTTATGGCTAGTACTGAAATGAACCTGGTAGAGCATCCCACACAAACGAATGCTCCACATGCGGATTTCACATGCCAAAAACTCCACATTCACAGGTAACTTCAGCGCCACAGCCGTTTTCAGATAGCCCTCAATGCAAAGGCTCTAGATACAAATATTGGTGTGAGAGCTAATTCAATCAAGGAAACACTGCATGTTGGTGAAGGGCATATTGAAGAAGGATCAGCAGAGTGGTTCTTGTGGGAGAACAACTCCATTTGGCTCACTAACTTCACACACCATCAGGCTTCCAAGCAGCTCTCAAGGAAACTCAGTTTTCACACTCTATGCTTAGTGCCCTTTGAGTGCATTATCTAGGAATGAACCTGGTAGAGCATCCCACACAAACGAATGCTCCACATGCAGGTTTCACATGCCACCAACTCCACATTCACAGGCAACTTCAGCGCCACAGCCGTTTTCAGATAGCCCTCAATGCAAAGGCTCTAGACGCAAATATTGGTGTGAGAGCTAATTCAATCAAGGAAACACTGCATGTTGGTGAAGGGCATATTGAAGAAGGATCAGCCGAGTGGTTCTTGTGGGAGAACAACTCCATTTGGCTCAATAACTTCACACACCATCAGGCTTCCAAGCAGCTCTCAAGGAAACTCAGTTTTCACACTCTATGCTTAGTGCTCTTTGTGTGCCTAGGACTGAAATGAAGCTTGGTCAGCATCCCACACAAACGAATGCTCCACATGCGGGTTTCACATGCCACCAACTCCACATTCACAGGCAACTTCAGCGCCACAGCCGTTTTCAGATAGCCCTCAATGCAAAGGCTCTAGACGCAAATATTGGTGTGAGAGCTAATTCAATCAAGGAAACACTGCATGTTGCTGAAGGGCATATTGAAGAAGGATCAGCCGAGTGGTTCTTGTGGCAGAAAAACTCCATTTGGCTCACTAACTTCACACACCATCAGGCTTCCAAGCAGCTCTCAAGGAAACTCAGTTTTCACACTCTATGCTTAGTGCCCTTTGAGTGCATTATCTAGGGATGAACCTGGTAGAGCATCCCACACAAACGAATGCTCCACATGCGGGTTTCACATGCCACCAACTCCACATTCACAGGCAACTTCAGCGCCACAGCCGTTTTCAGATAGCCCTCAATGCAAAGGCTCTAGATGCAAATATTGGTGTGAGAGCTAATTCAATCAAGGAAACACTGCATGTTGGTGAAGGGCATATTGAAGAAGGATCAGCAGAGTGGTTCTTGTGGGAGAACAACTCCATTTGGCTCACTAACTTCACACACCATCAGGCTTCCAAGCAGCTCTCAAGGAAACTCAGTTTTCACACTCTATGCTTAGTGCCCTTTGAGTGCATTATCTAGGAATGAACCTGGTAGAGCATCCCACACAAACGAATGCTCCACATGCGGATTTCACATGCCACCAACTCCACATTCACAGGCAACTTCAGCGCCACAGCCGTTTTCAGATAGCCCTCAATGCCAAGGCTCTAGACACAAATATTGATGTGAGAGCTAATTCAATCAAGGAAACACTGCATGTTGGTGAAGGGCATATTGAAGAAGGATCAGCCGAGTGGTTCTTGTGGGAGAACAACTCCATTTGGCTCACTAACTTCACACAATATCAGGCTTCCAAGCAGCTCTCAAGGAAACTCAGTTTTCACACTCTATGCTTAGTGCTCTTTGTGTGCCTAGGACTGAAATGAAGCATGGTCAGCATCCCACACAAACGAATGCTCCACATGCGGGTTTCACATGCCACCAACTCCACATTCACAGGCAACTTCAGCGCCACAGTCGTTTTCAGATAGCCCTCAATGCAAAGGCTCTAGACGCAAATATTGGTGTGAGAGCTAATTCAATCAAGGAAACACTGCATGTTGGTGAAGGGCATATTGAAGAAGGATCAGCCGAGTGGTTCTTGTGGGAGAACAACTCCATTTGGCTCACTAACTTCACACACCATCAGGCTTCCAAGCAGCTCTCAAGGAAACTCAGTTTTCACACTCTATGCTTAGTGCTCTTTGTGTGCCTAGGACTGAAATGAAGCTTGGTCAGCATCCCACACAAACGAATGCTCCACATGCGGGTTTCACATGCCACCAACTCCACATTCACAGGCAACTTCAGCGCCACAGCCGTTTTCAGATAGCGCTCAATGCAAAGGCTCTAGACGCAAATATTGGTGTGAGAGCTAATTCAATCAAGGAAACACTGCATGTTGGTGAAGGGCATATTGAAGAAGGATCAGCCGAGTGGTTCTTGTGGCAGAACAACTCCATTTGGCTCACTAACTTCACACACCATCAGGCTTCCAAGCAGCTCTCAAGGAAACTCAGTTTTCACACTCTATGCTTAGTGCTCTTTGTGTGCCTAGGACTGAAATGAAGCTTGGTCAGCATCCCACACAAACGAATGCTCCACATGCGGGTTTCACATGCCACCAACTCCACATTCACAGGCAACTTCAGCGCCACAGCCGTTTTCAGATAGCCCTCAATGCAAAGGCTCTAGACGCAAATATTGGTGTGAGAGCTAATTCAATCAAGGAAACACTGCATGTTGCTGAAGGGCATATTGAAGAAGGATCAGCCGAGTGGTTCTTGTGGCAGAACAACTCCATTTGGCTCACTAACTTCACACACCATCAGGCTTCCAAGCAGCTCTCAAGGAAACTCAGTTTTCACACTCTATGCTTAGTGCCCTTTGAGTGCATTATCTAGGGATGAACCTGGTAGAGCATCCCACACAAACGAATGCTCCACATGCGGGTTTCACATGCCACCAACTCCACATTCACAGGCAACTTCAGCGCCACAGCCGTTTTCAGATAGCCCTCAATGCAAAGGCTCTAGATGCAAATATTGGTGTGAGAGCTAATTCAATCAAGGAAACACTGCATGTTGGTGAAGGGCATATTGAAGAAGGATCAGCAGAGTGGTTCTTGTGGGAGAACAACTCCATTTGGCTCACTAACTTCACACACCATCAGGCTTCCAAGCAGCTCTCAAGGAAACTCAGTTTTCACACTCTATGCTTAGTGCCCTTTGAGTGCATTATCTAGGAATGAACCTGGTAGAGCATCCC
>NW_026699026.1:0-48888 GCF_030435755.1 Ochotona princeps | reverse complement strand
TGTGAATGTGGAGTTGGTGGCATGTGAAACCCGCATGTGGAGCATTCGTTTGTGTGGGATGCTCTACCAGGTTCATTTCAGTCCTAGCCATACAAAGGGCACTAAGCATAGAGTGTGAAAACTGAGTTTCCTTGAGAGCTGCTTGGAAGCCTGATGGTGTGTGAAGTTAGTGAGCCAAATGGAGTTGTTCTCCCACAAGAACCACTCGGCTGATCCTTCTTCAATATGCCCTTCACCAACATGCAGTGTTTCCTTGATTGAATTAGCTCTCACACCAATATTTGAGTCTAGAGCCTTTGCATTGAGGGCTATCTGAAAACGGCTGTGGCGCTGAAGTTGCCTGTGAATGTGGAGTTGGTGGCATGTGAAACCCGCATGTGGAGCATTCGTTTGTGTGGGGTGCTCTACCAGGTTCATTCCTAGATAATGCACTCAAAGGGCACTAAGCATAGAGTGTGAAAACTGAGTTTCCTTGAGAGCTGCTTTGAAGCCTGATGGTGTGTGAAGTTAGTGAGCCAAATGGAGTTGTTCTCCCACAAGAACCACTCGGCTGATCCTTCTTCAATATGCCCTTCACCAACATGCAGTGTTTCCTTGATTGAATTAGCTCTCACACCAATATTTGCGTCTAGAGCCTTTGCATTGAGGGCTATCTGAAAACGGCTGTGGCGCTGAAGTTGCCTGTGAATGTGGAGTTGGTGGCATGTGAAACCCGCATGTGGAGCATTCGTTTGTGTGGGATGCTCTACCAGGTTCATTCCTAGATAATGCACTCAAAGGGCACTAAGCATAGAGTGTGAAAATTGAGTTTCCTTGAGAGCTGCTTGGAAGCCTGATGGTGTGTGAAGTTAGTGAGCCAAATGGAGTTGTTCTCCCACAAGAACCACTCGGCTGATCCTTCTTCAATATGCCCTTCACCAACATGCAGTGTTTCCTTGATTGAATTAGCTCTCACACCAATATTTGCGTCTAGAGCCTTTGTATTGAGGGCTTTCTGAAAACGGCTGTGGCGCTGAAGTTGCCTGTGAATGTGGAGTTGGTGGCATGTGAAACCCGCATGTGGAGCATTCGTTTGTGTGGGATGCTCTACCAGGTTCATTCCTAGATAATGCACTCAAAGGGCACTAAGCATAGAGTGTGAAAACTGAGTTTCCTTGAGAGCTGCTTGGAAGCCTGATGGTGTGTGAAGTTAGTGAGCCAAATGGAGTTGTTCTCCCACAAGAACCACTCGGCTGATCCTTCTTCAATATGCCCTTCACCAACATGCAGTGTTTCCTTGATTGAATTAGCTCTCACACCAATATTTGCGTCTAGAGCCTTTGCATTGAGGGCTATCTGAAAACGGCTGTGGCGCTGAAGTTGCCTGTGAATGTGGAGTTGGTGGCATGTGAAACCCGCATGTGGAGCATTCGTTTGTGTGGGATGCTCTACCAGGTTCATTCCTAGATAATGCACTCAAAGGGCACTAAGCATAGAGTGTGAAAACTGAGTTTCCTTGAGAGCTGCTTTGAAGCCTGATGGTGTGTGAAGTTAGTGAGCCAAATGGAGTTGTTCTCCCACAAGAACCACTCGGCTGATCCTTCTTCAATATGCCCTTCACCAACATGCAGTGTTTCCTTGATTGAATTAGCTCTCACACCAATATTTGCGTCTAGAGCCTTTGCATTGCGGGCTATCTGAAAACGGCTGTGGCGCTGAAGTTGCCTGTGAATGTGGAGTTGGTGGCATGTGAAACCCGCATGTGGAGCATTCGTTTGTGTGGGATGCTCTACCAGGTCCATTCCTAGATAATGTCACTCAAAGGGCACTAAGCATAGAGTATGAAAACTGAGTTTCCTTGAGAGCTGCTTGGAAGCCTGATGGTGTGTGAAGTTAGTGAGCCAAATGGAGTTGTTCTCCCACAAGAACCACTCGGCTGATCCTTCTTCAATATGCCCTTCACCAACATGCAGTGTTTCCTTGATTGAATTAGCTCTCACACCAATATTTGCGTCTAGAGCCTTTGCATTGAGGGCTATCTGAAAACGGCTGTGGCGCTGAAGTTGCCTGTGAATGTGGAGTTGGTGGCATGTGAAACCCGCATATGGAGCATTCGTTTGTGTGGGATGCTCTACCAGGTTCATTTCAGGTCCTAGCCATACAAAGGGCACTAAGCATAGAGTGTGAAAACTGAGTTTCCTTGAGAGCTGCTTGGAAGCCTGATGGTGTGTGAAGTTAGTGAGCCAAATGGAGTTGTTCTCCCACAAGAACCACTCGGCTGATCCTTCTTCAATATGCCCTTCACCAACATGCAGTGTTTCCTTGATTGAATTAGCTCTCACACCAATATTTGCGTCTAGAGCCTTTGCATTGAGGGCTATCTGAAAACGGCTGTGGCGCTGAAGTTGCCTGTGAATGTGGAGTTGGTGGCATGTGAAACCCGCATGTGGAGCATTCGTTTGTGTGGGATGCTCTACCAGGTTCATTCCTAGATAATGCACTCAAAGGGCACTAAGCATAGAGTGTGAAAACTGAGTTTCCTTGAGAGCTGCTTGGAAGCCTGATGGTGTGTGAAGTTAGTGAGCCAAATGGAGTTGTTCTCCCACAAGAACCACTCGGCTGATCCTTCTTCAATATGCCCTTCACCAACATGCAGTGTTTCCTTGATTGAATTAGCTCTCACACCAATATTTGCGTCTAGAGCCTTTGCATTGAGGGCTATCTGAAAACGGCTGTGGCGCTGAAGTTGCCTGTGAATGTGGAGTTGGTGGCATGTGAAACCCGCATGTGGAGCATTCGTTTGTGTGGGATGCTCTACCAGGTTCATTCCTAGATAATGCACTCAAAGGGCACTAAGCATAGAGTGTGAAAACTGAGTTTCCTTGAGAGCTGCTTGGAAGCCTGATGGTGTGTGAAGTTAGTGAGCCAAATGGAGTTGTTCTCCCACAAGAACCACTCGGCTGATCCTTCTTCAATATGCCCTTCACCAACATGCAGTGTTTCCTTGATTGAATTAGCTCTCACACCAATATTTGCGTCTAGAGCCTTTGCATTGAGGGCTATCTGAAAACGGCTGTGGCGCTGAAGTTGCCTGTGAATGTGGAGTTGGTGGCATGTGAAACCCGCATGTGGAGCATTCGTTTGTGTGGGATGCTCTACCAGGTTCATTCCTAGATAATGCATTCAAAGGGCACTAAGCATAGAGTGTGAAAACTGAGTTTCCTTGAGAGCTGCTTGGAAGCCTGATGGTGTGTGAAGTTAGTGAGCCAAATGGAGTTGTTCTCCCACAAGAACCACTCGGCTGATCCTTCTTCAATATGCCCTTCACCAACATGCAGTGTTTCCTTGATTGAATTAGCTCTCACACCAATATTTGCGTCTAGAGCCTTTGCATTGAGGGCTATCTGAAAACGGCTGTGGCGCTGAAGTTGCCTGTGAATGTGGAGTTGGTGGCATGTGAAACCCGCATGTGGAGCATTCGTTTGTGTGGGATGCTCTACCAGGTTCATTCAGTCCTAGCCATACAAAGGGCACTAAGCATAGAGTGTGAAAACTGAGTTTCCTTGAGAGCTGCTTGGAAGCCTGATGGTGTGTGAAGTTAGTGAGCCAAATGGAGTTGTTCTCCCACAAGAACCACTCGGCTGATCCTTCTTCAATATGCCCTTCACCAACATGCAGTGTTTCCTTGATTGAATTAGCTCTCACACCAATATTTGCGTCTAGAGCCTTTGCATTGAGGGCTATCTGAAAACGGCTGTGGCGCTGAAGTTGCCTGTGAATGTGGAGTTGGTGGCATGTGAAACCCGCATGTGGAGCATTCGTTTGTGTGGGTGCTCTACCAGGTTCATTCCTAGATAATGCACTCAAAGGGCACTAAGCATAGAGTGTGAAAACTGAGTTTCCTTGAGAGCTGCTTGGAAGCCTGATGGTGTGTGAAGTTAGTGAGCCAAATGGAGTTGTTCTCCCACAAGAACCACTCGGCTGATCCTTCTTCAATATGCCCTTCACCAACATGCAGTGTTTCCTTGATTGAATTAGCTCTCACACCAATATTTGCGTCTAGAGCCTTTGCATTGAGGGCTATCTGAAAACGGCTGTGGCGCTGAAGTTGCCTGTGAATGTGGAGTTGGTGGCATGTGAAACCCGCATGTGGAGCATTCGTTTGTGTGGGATGCTCTACCAGGTTCATTCCTAGATAATGCACTCAAAGGGCACTAAGCATAGAGTGTGAAAACTGAGTTTCCTTGAGAGCTGCTTGGAAGCCTGATGGTGTGTGAAGTTAGTGAGCCAAATGGAGTTGTTCTCCCACAAGAACCACTCGGCTGATCCTTCTTCAATATGCCCTTCACCAACATGCAGTGTTTCCTTGATTGAATTAGCTCTCACACCAATATTTGCGTCTAGAGCCTTTGCATTGAGGGCTATCTGAAAACGGCTGTGGCGCTGAAGTTGCCTGTGAATGTGGAGTTGGTGGCATGTGAAACCCGCATGTGGAGCATTCGTTTGTGTGGGATGCTCTACCAGGTTCATTCCTAGATAATGCACTCAAAGGGCACTAAGCATAGAGTGTGAAAACTGAGTTTCCTTGAGAGCTGCTTGGAAGCCTGATGGTGTGTGAAGTTAGTGAGCCAAATGGAGTTGTTCTCCCACAAGAACCACTCGGCTGATCCTTCTTCAATATGCCCTTCACCAACATGCAGTGTTTCCTTGATTGAATTAGCTCTCACACCAATATTTGCGTCTAGAGCCTTTGCATTGAGGGCTATCTGAAAACGGCTGTGGCGCTGAAGTTGCCTGTGAATGTGGAGTTGGTGGCATGTGAAACCCGCATGTGGAGCATTCGTTTGTGTGGGATGCTCTACCAGGTTCATTCCTAGATAATGCACTCAAAGGGCACTAAGCATAGAGTGTGAAAACTGAGTTTCCTTGAGAGCTGCTTGGAAGCCTGATGGTGTGTGAAGTTAGTGAGCCAAATGGAGTTGTTCTCCCACAAGAACCACTCGGCTGATCCTTCTTCAATATGCCCTTCACCAACATGCAGTGTTTCCTTGATTGAATTAGCTCTCACACCAATATTTGCGTCTAGAGCCTTTGCATTGAGGGCTATCTGAAAACGGCTGTGGCGCTGAAGTTGCCTGTGAATGTGGAGTTGGTGGCATGTGAAACCCGCATGTGGAGCATTCGTTTGTGTGGGATGCTCTACCAGGTTCATTCCTAGATAATGCATTCAAAGGGCACTAAGCATAGAGTGTGAAAACTGAGTTTCCTTGAGAGCTGCTTGGAAGCCTGATGGTGTGTGAAGTTAGTGAGCCAAATGGAGTTGTTCTCCCACAAGAACCACTCGGCTGATCCTTCTTCAATATGCCCTTCACCAACATGCAGTGTTTCCTTGATTGAATTAGCTCTCACACCAATATTTGTGTCTAGAGCCTTTGCATTGAGGGCTATCTGAAAACGGCTGTGGCGCTGAAGTTGCCTGTGAATGTGGAGTTGGTGGCATGTGAAACCCGCATGTGGAGCATTCGTTTGTGTGGGATGCTCTACCAGGTTCATTTCAGTCCTAGCCATACAAAGGGCACTAAGCATAGAGTGTGAAAACTGAGTTTCCTTGAGAGCTGCTTGGAAGCCTGATGGTGTGTGAAGTTAGTGAGCCAAATGGAGTTGTTCTCCCACAAGAACCACTCGGCTGATCCTTCTTCAATATGCCCTTCACCAACATGCAGTGTTTCCTTGATTGAATTAGCTCTCACACCAATATTTGCGTCTAGAGCCTTTGCATTGAGGGCTATCTGAAAACGGCTGTGGCGCTGAAGTTGCCTGTGAATGTGGAGTTGGTGGCATGTGAAACCCGCATGTGGAGCATTCGTTTGTGTGGGGTGCTCTACCAGGTTCATTCCTAGATAATGCACTCAAAGGGCACTAAGCATAGAGTGTGAAAACTGAGTTTCCTTGAGAGCTGCTTGGAAGCCTGATGGTGTGTGAAGTTAGTGAGCCAAATGGAGTTGTTCTCCCACAAGAACCACTCGGCTGATCCTTCTTCAATATGCCCTTCACCAACATGCAGTGTTTCCTTGATTGAATTAGCTATCACACCAATATTTGCGTCTAGAGCCTTTGCATTGAGGGCTATCTGAAAACGGCTGTGGCGCTGAAGTTGCCTGTGAATGTGGAGTTGGTGGCATGTGAAACCCGCATGTGGAGCATTCGTTTGTGTGGGATGCTCTACCAGGTTCATTCCTAGATAATGCACTCAAAGGGCACTAAGCATAGAGTGTGAAAACTGAGTTTCCTTGAGAGCTGCTTGGAAGCCTGATGGTGTGTGAAGTTAGTGAGCCAAATGGAGTTGTTCTCCCACAAGAACCACTCGGCTGATCCTTCTTCAATATGCCCTTCACCAACATGCAGTGTTTCCTTGATTGAATTAGCTCTCACACCAATATTTGCGTCTAGAGCCTTTGCATTGAGGGCTATCTGAAAACGGCTGTGGCGCTGAAGTTGCCTGTGAATGTGGAGTTGGTGGCATGTGAAACCCGCATGTGGAGCATTCGTTTGTGTGGGATGCTCTACCAGGTTCATTCCTAGATAATGCACTCAAAGGGCACTAAGCATAGAGTGTGAAAACTGAGTTTCCTTGAGAGCTGCTTGGAAGCCTGATGGTGTGTGAAGTTAGTGAGCCAAATGGAGTTGTTCTTCCCACAAGAACCACTCGGCTGATCCTTCTTCAATATGCCCTTCACCAACATGCAGTGTTTCCTTGATTGAATTAGCTCTCACACCAATATTTGCGTCTAGAGCCTTTGCATTGAGGGCTATCTGAAAACGGCTGTGGCGCTGAAGTTGCCTGTGAATGTGGAGTTGGTGGCATGTGAAACCCGCATGTGGAGCATTCGTTTGTGTGGGATGCTCTACCAGGTTCATTCCTAGATAATGCACTCAAAGGGCACTAAGCATAGAGTGTGAAAACTGAGTTTCCTTGAGAGCTGCTTGGAAGCCTGATGGTGTGTGAAGTTAGTGAGCCAAATGGAGTTGTTCTCCCACAAGAACCACTCGGCTGATCCTTCTTCAATATGCCCTTCACCAACATGCAGTGTTTCCTTGATTGAATTAGCTCTCACACCAATATTTGCGTCTAGAGCCTTTGCATTGAGGGCTATCTGAAAACGGCTGTGGCGCTGAAGTTGCCTGTGAATGTGGAGTTGGTGGCATGTGAAACCCGCATGTGGAGCATTCGTTTGTGTGGGATGCTCTACCAGGTTCATTCCTAGATAATGCACTCAAAGGGCACTAAGCATAGAGTGTGAAAACTGAGTTTCCTTGAGAGCTGCTTGGAAGCCTGATGGTGTGTGAAGTTAGTGAGCCAAATGGAGTTGTTCTCCCACAAGAACCACTCGGCTGATCCTTCTTCAATATGCCCTTCACCAACATGCAGTGTTTCCTTGATTGAATTAGCTCTCACACCAATATTTGCGTCTAGAGCCTTTGCATTGAGGGCTATCTGAAAACGGCTGTGGCGCTGAAGTTGCCTGTGAATGTGGAGTTGGTGGCATGTGAAACCCGCATGTGGAGCATTCGTTTGTGTGGGATGCTCTACCAGGTTCATTCCTAGATAATGCACTCAAAGGGCACTAAGCATAGAGTGTGAAAACTGAGTTTCTGAGAGCTGCTTGGAAGCCTGATGGTGTGTGAAGTTAGTGAGCCAAATGGAGTTGTTCTCCCACAAGAACCACTCGGCTGATCCTTCTTCAATATGCCCTTCACCAACATGCAGTGTTTCCTTGATTGAATTAGCTCTCACACCAATATTTGCGTCTAGAGCCTTTGCATTGAGGGCTATCTGAAAACCGGCTGTGGCGCTGAAGTTGCCTGTGAATGTGGAGTTGGTGGCATGTGAAACCCGCATGTGGAGCATTCGTTTGTGTGGGATGCTCTACCAGGTTCATTCCTAGATAATGCACTCAAAGGGCACTAAGCATAGAGTGTGAAAACTGAGTTTCCTTGAGAGCTGCTTGGAAGCCTGATGGTGTGTGAAGTTAGTGAGCCAAATGGAGTTGTTCTCCCACAAGAACCACTCGGCTGATCCTTCTTCAATATGCCCTTCACCAACATGCAGTGTTTCCTTGATTGAATTAGCTCTCACACCAATATTTGCGTCTAGAGCCTTTGCATTGAGGGCTATCTGAAAACGGCTGTGGCGCTGAAGTTGCCTGTGAATGTGGAGTTGGTGGCATGTGAAACCCGCATGTGGAGCATTCGTTTGTGTGGGATGCTCTACCAGGTTCATTCCTAGATAATGCACTCAAAGGGCACTAAGCATAGAGTGTGAAAACTGAGTTTCCTTGAGAGCTGCTTGGAAGCCTGATGGTGTGTGAAGTTAGTGAGCCAAATGGAGTTGTTCTCCCACAAGAACCACTCGGCTGATCCTTCTTCAATATGCCCTTCACCAACATGCAGTGTTTCCTTGATTGAATTAGCTCTCACACCAATATTTGCGTCTAGAGCCTTTGCATTGAGGGCTATCTGAAAACGGCTGTGGCGCTGAAGTTGCCTGTGAATGTGGAGTTGGTGGCATGTGAAACCCGCATGTGGAGCATTCGTTTGTGTGGGATGCTCTACCAGGTTCATTCCTAGATAATGCATTCAAAGGGCACTAAGCATAGAGTGTGAAAACTGAGTTTCCTTGAGAGCTGCTTGGAAGCCTGATGGTGTGTGAAGTTAGTGAGCCAAATGGAGTTGTTCTCCCACAAGAACCACTCGGCTGATCCTTCTTCAATATGCCCTTCACCAACATGCAGTGTTTCCTTGATTGAATTAGCTCTCACACCAATATTTGTGTCTAGAGCCTTTGCATTGAGGGCTATCTGAAAACGGCTGTGGCGCTGAAGTTGCCTGTGAATGTGGAGTTGGTGGCATGTGAAACCCGCATGTGGAGCATTCGTTTGTGTGGGATGCTCTACCAGGTTCATTTCAGTCCTAGCCATACAAAGGGCACTAAGCATAGAGTGTGAAAACTGAGTTTCCTTGAGAGCTGCTTGGAAGCCTGATGGTGTGTGAAGTTAGTGAGCCAAATGGAGTTGTTCTCCCACAAGAACCACTCGGCTGATCCTTCTTCAATATGCCCTTCACCAACATGCAGTGTTTCCTTGATTGAATTAGCTCTCACACCAATATTTGCGTCTAGAGCCTTTGCATTGAGGGCTATCTGAAAACGGCTGTGGCGCTGAAGTTGCCTGTGAATGTGGAGTTGGTGGCATGTGAAACCCGCATGTGGAGCATTCGTTTGTGTGGGGTGCTCTACCAGGTTCATTCCTAGATAATGCACTCAAAGGGCACTAAGCATAGAGTGTGAAAACTGAGTTTCCTTGAGAGCTGCTTGGAAGCCTGATGGTGTGTGAAGTTAGTGAGCCAAATGGAGTTGTTCTCCCACAAGAACCACTCGGCTGATCCTTCTTCAATATGCCCTTCACCAACATGCAGTGTTTCCTTGATTGAATTAGCTATCACACCAATATTTGCGTCTAGAGCCTTTGCATTGAGGGCTATCTGAAAACGGCTGTGGCGCTGAAGTTGCCTGTGAATGTGGAGTTGGTGGCATGTGAAACCCGCATGTGGAGCATTCGTTTGTGTGGGATGCTCTACCAGGTTCATTCCTAGATAATGCACTCAAAGGGCACTAAGCATAGAGTGTGAAAACTGAGTTTCCTTGAGAGCTGCTTGGAAGCCTGATGGTGTGTGAAGTTAGTGAGCCAAATGGAGTTGTTCTCCCACAAGAACCACTCGGCTGATCCTTCTTCAATATGCCCTTCACCAACATGCAGTGTTTCCTTGATTGAATTAGCTCTCACACCAATATTTGCGTCTAGAGCCTTTGCATTGAGGGCTATCTGAAAACGGCTGTGGCGCTGAAGTTGCCTGTGAATGTGGAGTTGGTGGCATGTGAAACCCGCATGTGGAGCATTCGTTTGTGTGGGATGCTCTACCAGGTTCATTCCTAGATAATGCACTCAAAGGGCACTAAGCATAGAGTGTGAAAACTGAGTTTCCTTGAGAGCTGCTTGGAAGCCTGATGGTGTGTGAAGTTAGTGAGCCAAATGGAGTTGTTCTCCCACAAGAACCACTCGGCTGATCCTTCTTCAATATGCCCTTCACCAACATGCAGTGTTTCCTTGATTGAATTAGCTCTCACACCAATATTTGCGTCTAGAGCCTTTGCATTGAGGGCTATCTGAAAACGGCTGTGGCGCTGAAGTTGCCTGTGAATGTGGAGTTGGTGGCATGTGAAACCCGCATGTGGAGCATTCGTTTGTGTGGGATGCTCTACCAGGTTCATTCCTAGATAATGCACTCAAAGGGCACTAAGCATAGAGTGTGAAAACGGAGTTTCCTTGAGAGCTGCTTGGAAGCCTGATGGTGTGTGAAGTTAGTGAGCCAAATGGAGTTGTTCTCCCACAAGAACCACTCGGCTGATCCTTCTTCAATATGCCCTTCACCAACATGCAGTGTTTCCTTGATTGAATTAGCTCTCACACCAATATTTGCGTCTAGAGCCTTTGCATTGAGGGCTATCTGAAAACGGCTGTGGCGCTGAAGTTGCCTGTGAATGTGGAGTTGGTGGCATGTGAAACCCGCATGTGGAGCATTCGTTTGTGTGGGATGCTCTACCAGGTTCATTCCTAGATAATGCACTCAAAGGGCACTAAGCATAGAGTGTGAAAACTGAGTTTCCTTGAGAGCTGCTTGGAAGCCTGATGGTGTGTGAAGTTAGTGAGCCAAATGGAGTTGTTCTCCCACAAGAACCACTCGGCTGATCCTTCTTCAATATGCCCTTCACCAACATGCAGTGTTTCCTTGATTGAATTAGCTCTCACACCAATATTTGCGTCTAGAGCCTTTGCATTGAGGGCTATCTGAAAACGGCTGTGGCGCTGAAGTTGCCTGTGAATGTGGAGTTGGTGGCATGTGAAACCCGCATGTGGAGCATTCGTTTGTGTGGGATGCTCTACCAGGTTCATTCCTAGATAATGCACTCAAAGGGCACTAAGCATAGAGTGTGAAAACTGAGTTTCCTTGAGAGCTGCTTGGAAGCCTGATGGTGTGTGAAGTTAGTGAGCCAAATGGAGTTGTTCTCCCACAAGAACCACTCGGCTGATCCTTCTTCAATATGCCCTTCACCAACATGCAGTGTTTCCTTGATTGAATTAGCTCTCACACCAATATTTGCGTCTAGAGCCTTTGCATTGAGGGCTATCTGAAAACGGCTGTGGCGCTGAAGTTGCCTGTGAATGTGGAGTTGGTGGCATGTGAAACCCGCATGTGGAGCATTCGTTTGTGTGGGATGCTCTACCAGGTTCATTCCTAGATAATGCACTCAAAGGGCACTAAGCATAGAGTGTGAAAACTGAGTTTCCTTGAGAGCTGCTTGGAAGCCTGATGGTGTGTGAAGTTAGTGAGCCAAATGGAGTTGTTCTCCCACAAGAACCACTCGGCTGATCCTTCTTCAATATGCCCTTCACCAACATGCAGTGTTTCCTTGATTGAATTAGCTCTCACACCAATATTTGCGTCTAGAGCCTTTGCATTGAGGGCTATCTGAAAACGGCTGTGGCGCTGAAGTTGCCTGTGAATGTGGAGTTGGTGGCATGTGAAACCCGCATGTGGAGCATTCGTTTGTGTGGGATGCTCTACCAGGTTCATTTCAGTCCTAGCTATACAAAGGGCACTAAGCATAGAGTGTGAAAACTGAGTTTCCTTGAGAGCTGCTTGGAAGCCTGATGGTGTGTGAAGTTAGTGAGCCAAATGGAGTTGTTCTCCCACAAGAACCACTCGGCTGATCCTTCTTCAATATGCCCTTCACCAACATGCAGTGTTTCCTTGATTGAATTAGCTCTCACACCAATATTTGCGTCTAGAGCCTTTGCATTGAGGGCTATCTGAAAACGGCTGTGGCGCTGAAGTTGCCTGTGAATGTGGAGTTGGTGGCATGTGAAACCCGCATGTGGAGCATTCGTTTCTGTGGGATGCTCTACCAGGTTCATTCCTAGATAATGCACTCAAAGGGCACTAAGCATAGAGTGTGAAAACTGAGTTTCCTTGAGAGCTGCTTGGAAGCCTGATGGTGTGTGAAGTTAGTGAGCCAAATGGAGTTGTTCTCCCACAAGAACCACTCGGCTGATCCTTTTTCAATATGCCCTTCACCAACATGCAGTGTTTCCTTGATTGAATTAGCTCTCACACCAATATTTGCGTCTAGAGCCTTTGCATTGAGGGCTATCTGAAAACGGCTGTGGCGCTGAAGTTGCCTGTGAATGTGGAGTTGGTGGCATGTGAAACCCGCATGTGGAGCATTCGTTTGTGTGGGATGCTCTACCAGGTTCATTTCAGTCCTAGCCATACAAAGGGCACTAAGCATAGAGTGTGAAAACTGAGTTTCCTTGAGAGCTGCTTGGAAGCCTGATGGTGTGTGAAGTTAGTGAGCCAAATGGAGTTGTTCTCCCACAAGAACCACTCGGCTGATCCTTCTTCAATATGCCCTTCACCAACATGCAGTGTTTCCTTGATTGAATTAGCTCTCACACCAATATTTGCGTCTAGAGCCTTTGCATTGAGGGCTATCTGAAAACGGCTGTGGCGCTGAAGTTGCCTGTGAATGTGGAGTTGGTGGCATGTGAAACCCGCATGTGGAGCATTCGTTTGTGTGGGATGCTCTACCAGGTTCATTCCTAGATAATGCACTCAAAGGGCACTAAGCATAGAGTGTGAAAACTGAGTTTCCTTGAGAGCTGCTTGGAAGCCTGATGGTGTGTGAAGTTAGTGAGCCAAATGGAGTTGTTCTCCCACAAGAACCACTCGGCTGATCCTTCTTCAATATGCCCTTCACCAACATGCAGTGTTTCCTTGATTGAATTAGCTCTCACACCAATATTTGTGTCTAGAGCCTTTGCATTGAGGGCTATCTGAAAACGGCTGTGGCGCTGAAGTTGCCTGTGAATGTGGAGTTGGTGGCATGTGAAACCCGCATGTGGAGCATTCGTTTGTGTGGGATGCTCAACCAGGTTCATTTCAGTCCTAGCCATACAAAGGGCACTAAGCATAGAGTGTGAAAACTGAGTTTCCTTGAGAGCTGCTTGGAAGCCTGATGGTGTGTGAAGTTAGTGAGCCAAATGGAGTTGTTCTCCCACAAGAACCACTCGGCTGATCCTTCTTCAATATGCCCTTCACCAACATGCAGTGTTTCCTTGATTGAATTAGCTCTCACACCAATATTTGCGTCTAGAGCCTTTGCATTGAGGGCTATCTGAAAACGGCTGTGGCGCTGAAGTTGCCTGTGAATGTGGAGTTGGTGGCATGTGAAACCCGCATGTGGAGCATTCGTTTGTGTGGGATGCTCTACCAGGTTCATTCCTAGATAATGCACTCAAAGAGCACTAAGCATAGAGTGTGAAAACTGAGTTTCCTTGAGAGCTGCTTGGAAGCCTGATGGTGTGTGAAGTTAGTGAGCCAAATGGAGTTGTTCTCCCACAAGAACCACTCGGCTGATCCTTCTGCAATATGCCCTTCACCAACATGCAGTGTTTCCTTGATTGAATTAGCTCTCACACCAATATTTGTGTCTAGAGCCTTTGCATTGAGGGCTATCTGAAAACGGCTGTGGCGCTGAAGTTGCCTCTGAATGTGGAGTTGGTGGCATGTGAAACCCGCATGTGGAGCATTCGTTTGTGTGGGATGCTCTACCAGGTTCATTTCAGTCCTAGCCATACAAAGGGCACTAAGCATAGAGTGTGAAAACTGAGTTTCCTTGAGAGCTGCTTGGAAGCCTGATGGTGTGTGAAGTTAGTGAGCCAAATGGAGTTGTTCTCCCACAAGAACCACTCGGCTGATCCTTCTTCAATATGCCCTTCACCAACATGCAGTGTTTCCTTGATTGAATTAGCTCTCACACCAATATTTGCGTCTAGAGCCTTTGCATTGAGGGCTATCTGAAAACGGCTGTGGCGCTGAAGTTGCCTGTGAATGTGGAGTTGGTGGCATGTGAAACCCGCATGTGGAGCATTCGTTTCTGTGGGATGCTCTACCAGGTTCATTCCTAGATAATGCACTCAAAGGGCACTAAGCATAGAGTGTGAAAACTGAGTTTCCTTGAGAGCTGCTTGGAAGCCTGATGGTGTGTGAAGTTAGTGAGCCAAATGGCGTTGTTCTCCCACAAGAACCACTCGGCTGATCCTTTTTCAATATGCCCTTCACCAACATGCAGTGTTTCCTTGATTGAATTAGCTCTCACACCAATATTTGCGTCTAGAGCCTTTGCATTGAGGGCTATCTGAAAACGGCTGTGGCGCTGAAGTTGCCTGTGAATGTGGAGTTGGTGGCATGTGAAACCCGCATGTGGAGCATTCGTTTGTGTGGGATGCTCTACCAGGTTCATTTCAGTCCTAGCCATACAAAGGGCACTAAGCATAGAGTGTGAAAACTGAGTTTCCTTGAGAGCTGCTTGGAAGCCTGATGGTGTGTGAAGTTAGTGAGCCAAATGGAGTTGTTCTCCCACAAGAACCACTCGGCTGATCCTTCTTCAATATGCCCTTCACCAACATGCAGTGTTTCCTTGATTGAATTAGCTCTCACACCAATATTTGCGTCTAGAGCCTTTGCATTGAGGGCTATCTGAAAACGGCTGTGGCGCTGAAGTTGCCTGTGAATGTGGAGTTGGTGGCATGTGAAACCCGCATGTGGAGCATTCGTTTGTGTGGGATGCTCTACCAGGTTCATTCCTAGATAATGCACTCAAAGGGCACTAAGCATAGAGTGTGAAAATTGAGTTTCCTTGAGAGCTGCTTGGAAGCCTGATGGTGTGTGAAGTTAGTGAGCCAAATGGAGTTGTTCTCCCACAAGAACCACTCGGCTGATCCTTCTTCAATATGCCCTTCACCAACATGCAGTGTTTCCTTGATTGAATTAGCTCTCACACCAATATTTGTGTCTAGAGCCTTTGCATTGAGGGCTATCTGAAAACGGCTGTGGCGCTGAAGTTGCCTGTGAATGTGGAGTTGGTGGCATGTGAAACCCGCATGTGGAGCATTCGTTTGTGTGGGATGCTCTACCAGGTTCATTTCAGTCCTAGCCATACAAAGGGCACTAAGCATAGAGTGTGAAAACTGAGTTTCCTTGAGAGCTGCTTGGAAGCCTGATGGTGTGTGAAGTTAGTGAGCCAAATGGAGTTGTTCTCCCACAAGAACCACTCGGCTGATCCTTCTTCAATATGCCCTTCACCAACATGCAGTGTTTCCTTGATTGAATTAGCTCTCACACCAATATTTGCGTCTAGAGCCTTTGCATTGAGGGCTATCTGAAAACGGCTGTGGCGCTGAAGTTGCCTGTGAATGTGGAGTTGGTGGCATGTGAAACCCGCATGTGGAGCATTCGTTTGTGTGGGATGCTCTACCAGGTTCATTCCTAGATAATGCACTCAAAGAGCACTAAGCATAGAGTGTGAAAACTGAGTTTCCTTGAGAGCTGCTTGGAAGCCTGATGGTGTGTGAAGTTAGTGAGCCAAATGGAGTTGTTCTCCCACAAGAACCACTCGGCTGATCCTTCTTCAATATGCCCTTCACCAACATGCAGTGTTTCCTTGATTGAATTAGCTCTCACACCAATATTTGTGTCTAGAGCCTTTGCATTGAGGGCTATCTGAAAACGGCTGTGGCGCTGAAGTTGCCTGTGAATGTGGAGTTGGTGGCATGTGAAACCCGCATGTGGAGCATTCGTTTGTGTGGGGTGCTCTACCAGGTTCATTCCTAGGTAATGCACTCAAAGGGCACTAAGCATAGAGTGTGAAAACTGAGTTTCCTTGAGAGCTGCTTGGAAGCCTGATGGTGTGTGAAGTTAGTGAGCCAAATGGAGTTGTTCTCCCACAAGAACCACTTGGCTGATCCTTCTTCAATATGCCCTTCACCAACATGCAGTGTTTCCTTGATTGAATTAGCTCTCACACCAATATTTGCGTCTAGAGCCTTTGCATTGAGGGCTATCTGAAAACGGCTGTGGCGCTGAAGTTGCCTGTGAATGTGGAGTTGGTGGCATGTGAAACCCGCATGTGGAGCATTCGTTTGTGTGGGATGCTCTACCAGGTTCATTCCTAGATAATGCACTCAAAGGGCACTAAGCATAGAGTGTGAAAACGGAGTTTCCTTGAGAGCTGCTTGGAAGCCTGATGGTGTGTGAAGTTAGTGAGCCAAATGGAGTTGTTCTCCCACAAGAACCACTTGGCTGATCCTTCTTCAATATGCCCTTCACCAACATGCAGTGTTTCCTTGATTGAATTAGCTCTCACACCAATATTTGTGTCTAGAGCCTTTGCATTGAGGGCTATCTGAAAACGGCTGTGGCGCTGAAGTTGCCTGTGAATGTGGAGTTGGTGGCATGTGAAACCCGCATGTGGAGCATTCGTTTGTGTGGGATGCTCTACCAGGTTCATTCCTAGATAATGCACTCAAAGGGCACTAAGCATAGAGTGTGAAAACTGAGTTTCCTTGAGAGCTGCTTGGAAGCCTGATGGTGTGTGAAGTTAGTGAGCCAAATGGAGTTGTTCTCCCACAAGAACCACTCGGCTGATCCTTCTTCAATATGCCCTTCACCAACATGCAGTGTTTCCTTGATTGAATTAGCTCTCACACCAATATTTGAGTCTAGAGCCTTTGCATTGAGGGCTATCTGAAAACGGCTGTGGCGCTGAAGTTGCCTGTGAATGTGGAGTTGGTGGCATGTGAAACCCGCATGTGGAGCATTCGTTTGTGTGGGGTGCTCTACCAGGTTCATTCCTAGATAATGCACTCAAAGGGCACTAAGCATAGAGTGTGAAAACTGAGTTTCCTTGAGAGCTGCTTTGAAGCCTGATGGTGTGTGAAGTTAGTGAGCCAAATGGAGTTGTTCTCCCACAAGAACCACTCGGCTGATCCTTCTTCAATATGCCCTTCACCAACATGCAGTGTTTCCTTGATTGAATTAGCTCTCACACCAATATTTGCGTCTAGAGCCTTTGCATTGAGGGCTATCTGAAAACGGCTGTGGCGCTGAAGTTGCCTGTGAATGTGGAGTTGGTGGCATGTGAAACCGCATGTGGAGCATTCGTTTGTGTGGGATGCTCTACCAGGTTCATTCCTAGATAATGCACTCAAAGGGCACTAAGCATAGAGTGTGAAAATTGAGTTTCCTTGAGAGCTGCTTGGAAGCCTGATGGTGTGTGAAGTTAGTGAGCCAAATGGAGTTGTTCTCCCACAAGAACCACTCGGCTGATCCTTCTTCAATATGCCCTTCACCAACATGCAGTGTTTCCTTGATTGAATTAGCTCTCACACCAATATTTGCGTCTAGAGCCTTTGTATTGAGGGCTTTCTGAAAACGGCTGTGGCGCTGAAGTTGCCTGTGAATGTGGAGTTGGTGGCATGTGAAACCCGCATGTGGAGCATTCGTTTGTGTGGGATGCTCTACCAGGTTCATTCCTAGATAATGCACTCAAAGGGCACTAAGCATAGAGTGTGAAAACTGAGTTTCCTTGAGAGCTGCTTGGAAGCCTGATGGTGTGTGAAGTTAGTGAGCCAAATGGAGTTGTTCTCCCACAAGAACCACTCGGCTGATCCTTCTTCAATATGCCCTTCACCAACATGCAGTGTTTCCTTGATTGAATTAGCTCTCACACCAATATTTGCGTCTAGAGCCTTTGCATTGAGGGCTATCTGAAAACGGCTGTGGCGCTGAAGTTGCCTGTGAATGTGGAGTTGGTGGCATGTGAAACCCGCATGTGGAGCATTCGTTTGTGTGGGATGCTCTACCAGGTCCATTCCTAGATAATGCACTCAAAGGGCACTAAGCATAGAGTATGAAAACTGAGTTTCCTTGAGAGCTGCTTGGAAGCCTGATGGTGTGTGAAGTTAGTGAGCCAAATGGAGTTGTTCTCCCACAAGAACCACTCGGCTGATCCTTCTTCAATATGCCCTTCACCAACATGCAGTGTTTCCTTGATTGAATTAGCTCTCACACCAATATTTGCGTCTAGAGCCTTTGCATTGAGGGCTATCTGAAAACGGCTGTGGCGCTGAAGTTGCCTGTGAATGTGGAGTTGGTGGCATGTGAAACCCGCATATGGAGCATTCGTTTGTGTGGGATGCTCTACCAGGTTCATTTCAGTCCTAGCCATACAAAGGGCACTAAGCATAGAGTGTGAAAACTGAGTTTCCTTGAGAGCTGCTTGGAAGCCTGATGGTGTGTGAAGTTAGTGAGCCAAATGGAGTTGTTCTCCCACAAGAACCACTCGGCTGATCCTTCTTCAATATGCCCTTCACCAACATGCAGTGTTTCCTTGATTGAATTAGCTCTCACACCAATATTTGCGTCTAGAGCCTTTGCATTGAGGGCTATCTGAAAACGGCTGTGGCGCTGAAGTTGCCTGTGAATGTGGAGTTGGTGGCATGTGAAACCCGCATGTGGAGCATTCGTTTGTGTGGGATGCTCTACCAGGTTCATTCCTAGATAATGCACTCAAAGGGCACTAAGCATAGAGTGTGAAAACGGAGTTTCCTTGAGAGCTGCTTGGAAGCCTGATGGTGTGTGAAGTTAGTGAGCCAAATGGAGTTGTTCTCCCACAAGAACCACTTGGCTGATCCTTCTTCAATATGCCCTTCACCAATATGCAGTGTTTCCTTGATTGAATTAGCTCTCACACCAATATTTGTGTCTAGAGCCTTTGCATTGAGGGCTATCTGAAAACGGCTGTGGCGCTGAAGTTGCCTGTGAATGTGGAGTTGGTGGCATGTGAAACCCGCATGTGGAGCATTCGTTTGTGTGGGATGCTCTACCAGGTTCATTCCTAGATAATGCACTCAAAGGGCACTAAGCATAGAGTGTGAAAACTGAGTTTCCTTGAGAGCTGCTTGGAAGCCTGATGGTGTGTGAAGTTAGTGAGCCAAATGGAGTTGTTCTCCCACAAGAACCACTCGGCTGATCCTTCTTCAATATGCCCTTCACCAACATGCAGTGTTTCCTTGATTGAATTAGCTCTCACACCAATATTTGCGTCTAGAGCCTTTGCATTGAGGGCTATCTGAAAACGGCTGTGGCGCTGAAGTTGCCTGTGAATGTGGAGTTGGTGGCATGTGAAACCCGCATGTGGAGCATTCGTTTGTGTGGGATGCTCTACCAGGTTCATTCCTAGATAATGCACTCAAAGGGCACTAAGCATAGAGTGTGAAAACTGAGTTTCCTTGAGAGCTGCTTGGAAGCCTGATGGTGTGTGAAGTTAGTGAGCCAAATGGAGTTGTTCTCCCACAAGAACCACTCGGCTGATCCTTCTTCAATATGCCCTTCACCAACATGCAGTGTTTCCTTGATTGAATTAGCTCTCACACCAATATTTGCGTCTAGAGCCTTTGCATTGAGGGCTATCTGAAAACGGCTGTGGCGCTGAAGTTGCCTGTGAATGTGGAGTTGGTGGCATGTGAAACCCGCATGTGGAGCATTCGTTTGTGTGGGATGCTCTACCAGGTTCATTCCTAGATAATGCATTCAAAGGGCACTAAGCATAGAGTGTGAAAACTGAGTTTCCTTGAGAGCTGCTTGGAAGCCTGATGGTGTGTGAAGTTAGTGAGCCAAATGGAGTTGTTCTCCCACAAGAACCACTCGGCTGATCCTTCTTCAATATGCCCTTCACCAACATGCAGTGTTTCCTTGATTGAATTAGCTCTCACACCAATATTTGTGTCTAGAGCCTTTGCATTGAGGGCTATCTGAAAACGGCTGTGGCGCTGAAGTTGCCTGTGAATGTGGAGTTGGTGGCATGTGAAACCCGCATGTGGAGCATTCGTTTGTGTGGGATGCTCTACCAGGTTCATTTCAGTCCTAGCCATACAAAGGGCACTAAGCATAGAGTGTGAAAACTGAGTTTCCTTGAGAGCTGCTTGGAAGCCTGATGGTGTGTGAAGTTAGTGAGCCAAATGGAGTTGTTCTCCCACAAGAACCACTCGGCTGATCCTTCTTCAATATGCCCTTCACCAACATGCAGTGTTTCCTTGATTGAATTAGCTCTCACACCAATATTTGCGTCTAGAGCCTTTGCATTGAGGGCTATCTGAAAACGGCTGTGGCGCTGAAGTTGCCTGTGAATGTGGAGTTGGTGGCATGTGAAACCCGCATGTGGAGCATTCGTTTGTGTGGGGTGCTCTACCAGGTTCATTCCTAGATAATGCACTCAAAGGGCACTAAGCATAGAGTGTGAAAACTGAGTTTCCTTGAGAGCTGCTTGGAAGCCTGATGGTGTGTGAAGTTAGTGAGCCAAATGGAGTTGTTCTCCCACAAGAACCACTCGGCTGATCCTTCTTCAATATGCCCTTCACCAACATGCAGTGTTTCCTTGATTGAATTAGCTCTCACACCAATATTTGCGTCTAGAGCCTTTGCATTGAGGGCTATCTGAAAACGGCTGTGGCGCTGAAGTTGCCTGTGAATGTGGAGTTGGTGGCATGTGAAACCCGCATGTGGAGCATTCGTTTGTGTGGGATGCTCTACCAGGTTCATTCCTAGATAATGCACTCAAAGGGCACTAAGCATAGAGTGTGAAAACTGAGTTTCCTTGAGAGCTGCTTGGAAGCCTGATGGTGTGTGAAGTTAGTGAGCCAAATGGAGTTGTTCTCCCACAAGAACCACTCGGCTGATCCTTCTTCAATATGCCCTTCACCAACATGCAGTGTTTCCTTGATTGAATTAGCTCTCACACCAATATTTGCGTCTAGAGCCTTTGCATTGAGGGCTATCTGAAAACGGCTGTGGCGCTGAAGTTGCCTGTGAATGTGGAGTTGGTGGCATGTGAAACCCGCATGTGGAGCATTCGTTTGTGTGGGATGCTCTACCAGGTTCATTCCTAGATAATGCACTCAAAGGGCACTAAGCATAGAGTGTGAAAACTGAGTTTCCTTGAGAGCTGCTTGGAAGCCTGATGGTGTGTGAAGTTAGTGAGCCAAATGGAGTTGTTCTCCCACAAGAACCACTCGGCTGATCCTTCTTCAATATGCCCTTCACCAACATGCAGTGTTTCCTTGATTGAATTAGCTCTCACACCAATATTTGCGTCTAGAGCCTTTGCATTGAGGGCTTTCTGAAAACGGCTGTGGCGCTGAAGTTGCCTGTGAATGTGGAGTTGGTGGCATGTGAAACCCGCATGTGGAGCATTCGTTTGTGTGGGATGCTCTACCAGGTTCATTCCTAGATAATGCACTCAAAGGGCACTAAGCATAGAGTGTGAAAACTGAGTTTCCTTGAGAGCTGCTTGGAAGCCTGATGGTGTGTGAAGTTAGTGAGCCAAATGGAGTTGTTCTCCCACAAGAACCACTCGGCTGATCCTTCTTCAATATGCCCTTCACCAACATGCAGTGTTTCCTTGATTGAATTAGCTCTCACACCAATATTTGCGTCTAGAGCCTTTGCATTGAGGGCTATCTGAAAACGGCTGTGGCGCTGAAGTTGCCTGTGAATGTGGAGTTGGTGGCATGTGAAACCCGCATGTGGAGCATTCGTTTGTGTGGGATGCTCTACCAGGTTCATTCCTAGATAATGCACTCAAAGGGCACTAAGCATAGAGTGTGAAAACTGAGTTTCCTTGAGAGCTGCTTTGAAGCCTGATGGTGTGTGAAGTTAGTGAGCCAAATGGAGTTGTTCTCCCACAAGAACCACTCGACTGATCCTTCTTCAATATGCCCTTCACCAACATGCAGTGTTTCCTTGATTGAATTAGCTCTCACACCAATATTTGCGTCTAGAGCCTTTGCATTGAGGGCTATCTGAAAACGGCTGTGGCGCTGAAGTTGCCTGTGAATGTGGAGTTGGTGGCATGTGAAACCCGCATGTGGAGCATTCGTTTGTGTGGGATGCTCTACCAGGTCCATTCCTAGATAATGCACTCAAAGGGCACTAAGCATAGAGTATGAAAACTGAGTTTCCTTGAGAGCTGCTTGGAAGCCTGATGGTGTGTGAAGTTAGTGAGCCAAATGGAGTTGTTCTCCCACAAGAACCACTCGGCTGATCCTTCTTCAATATGCCCTTCACCAACATGCAGTGTTTCCTTGATTGAATTAGCTCTCACACCAATATTTGCGTCTAGAGCCTTTGCATTGAGGGCTATCTGAAAACGGCTGTGGCGCTGAAGTTGCCTGTGAATGTGGAGTTGGTGGCATGTGAAACCCGCATATGGAGCATTCGTTTGTGTGGGATGCTCTACCAGGTTCATTTCAGTCCTAGCCATACAAAGGGCACTAAGCATAGAGTGTGAAAACTGAGTTTCCTTGAGAGCTGCTTGGAAGCCTGATGGTGTGTGAAGTTAGTGAGCCAAATGGAGTTGTTCTCCCACAAGAACCACTCGGCTGATCCTTCTTCAATATGCCCTTCACCAACATGCAGTGTTTCCTTGATTGAATTAGCTCTCACACCAATATTTGCGTCTAGAGCCTTTGCATTGAGGGCTATCTGAAAACGGCTGTGGCGCTGAAGTTGCCTGTGAATGTGGAGTTGGTGGCATGTGAAACCCGCATGTGGAGCATTCGTTTGTGTGGGATGCTCTACCAGGTTCATTCCTAGATAATGCACTCAAAGGGCACTAAGCATAGAGTGTGAAAACTGAGTTTCCTTGAGAGCTGCTTGGAAGCCTGATGGTGTGTGAAGTTAGTGAGCCAAATGGAGTTGTTCTCCCACAAGAACCACTCGGCTGATCCTTCTTCAATATGCCCTTCACCAACATGCAGTGTCTCCTTGATTGAATTAGCTCTCACACCAATATTTGCGTCTAGAGCCTTTGCATTGCGGGCTATCTGAAAACGGCTGTGGCGCTGAAGTTGCCTGTGAATGTGGAGTTGGTGGCATGTGAAACCCGCATGTGGAGCATTCGTTTGTGTGGGATGCTCTACCAGGTCCATTCCTAGATAATGCACTCAAAGGGCACTAAGCATAGAGTATGAAAACGGAGTTTCCTTGAGAGCTGCTTGGAAGCCTGATGGTGTGTGAAGTTAGTGAGCCAAATGGAGTTGTTCTCCCACAAGAACCACTTGGCTGATCCTTCTTCAATATGCCCTTCACCAACATGCAGTGTTTCCTTGATTGAATTAGCTCTCACACCAATATTTGCGTCTAGAGCCTTTGCATTGAGGGCTATCTGAAAACGGCTGTGGCGCTGAAGTTGCCTGTGAATGTGGAGTTGGTGGCATGTGAAACCCGCATGTGGAGCATTCGTTTGTGTGGGATGCTCTACCAGGTTCATTCCTAGATAATGCACTCAAAGGGCACTAAGCATAGAGTGTGAAAACGGAGTTTCCTTGAGAGCTGCTTGGAAGCCTGATGGTGTGTGAAGTTAGTGAGCCAAATGGAGTTGTTCTCCCACAAGAACCACTTGGCTGATCCTTCTTCAATATGCCCTTCACCAACATGCAGTGTTTCCTTGATTGAATTAGCTCTCACACCAATATTTGTGTCTAGAGCCTTTGCATTGAGGGCTATCTGAAAACGGCTGTGGCGCTGAAGTTGCCTGTGAATGTGGAGTTGGTGGCATGTGAAACCCGCATGTGGAGCATTCGTTTGTGTGGGATGCTCTACCAGGTTCATTCCTACATAATGCACTCAAAGGGCACTAAGAATAGAGTGTGAAAACTGAGTTTCCTTGAGAGCTGCTTGGAAGCCTGATGGTGTGTGAAGTTAGTGAGCCAAATGGAGTTGTTCTCCCACAAGAACCACTCGGCTGATCCTTCTTCAATATGCCCTTCACCAACATGCAGTGTTTCCTTGATTGAATTAGCTCTCACACCAATATTTGCGTCTAGAGCCTTTGCATTGAGGGCTATCTGAAAACGGCTGTGGCGCTGAAGTTGCCTGTGAATGTGGAGTTGGTGGCATGTGAAACCCGCATGTGGAGCATTCGTTTGTGTGGGATGCTCTACCAGGTTCATTCCTAGATAATGCACTCAAAGGGCACTAAGCATAGAGTGTGAAAACTGAGTTTCCTTGAGAGCTGCTTGGAAGCCTGATGGTGTGTGAAGTTAGTGAGCCAAATGGAGTTGTTCTCCCACAAGAACCACTCGGCTGATCCTTCTTCAATATGCCCTTCACCAACATGCAGTGTTTCCTTGATTGAATTAGCTCTCACACCAATATTTGCGTCTAGAGCCTTTGCATTGAGGGCTATCTGAAAACGGCTGTGGCGCTGAAGTTGCCTGTGAATGTGGAGTTGGTGGCATGTGAAACCCGCATGTGGAGCATTCGTTTGTGTGGGATGCTCTACCAGGTTCATTCCTAGATAATGCATTCAAAGGGCACTAAGCATAGAGTGTGAAAACTGAGTTTCCTTGAGAGCTGCTTGGAAGCCTGATGGTGTGTGAAGTTAGTGAGCCAAATGGAGTTGTTCTCCCACAAGAACCACTCGGCTGATCCTTCTTCAATATGCCCTTCACCAACATGCAGTGTTTCCTTGATTGAATTAGCTCTCACACCAATATTTGCATCTAGAGCCTTTGCATTGAGGGCTATCTGAAAACGGCTGTGGCGCTGAAGTTGCCTGTGAATGTGGAGTTGGTGGCATGTGAAACCCGCATGTGGAGCATTCGTTTGTGTGGGATGCTCTACCAGGTTCATTCCTAGATAATGCACTCAAAGGGCACTAAGCATAGAGTGTGAAAACTGAGTTTCCTTGAGAGCTGCTTGGAAGCCTGATGGTGTGTGAAGTTAGTGAGCCAAATGGAGTTGTTCTCCCACAAGAACCACTCGGCTGATCCTTCTTCAATATGCCCTTCACCAACATGCAGTGTTTCCTTGATTGAATTAGCTCTCACACCAATATTTGCGTCTAGAGCCTTTGCATTGCGGGCTATCTGAAAACGGCTGTGGCGCTGAAGTTGCCTGTGAATGTGGAGTTGGTGGCATGTGAAACCCGCATGTGGAGCATTCGTTTGTGTGGGATGCTCTACCAGGTCCATTCCTAGATAATGCACTCAAAGGGCACTAAGCATAGAGTATGAAAACTGAGTTTCCTTGAGAGCTGCTTGGAAGCCTGATGGTGTGTGAAGTTAGTGAGCCAAATGGAGTTGTTCTCCCACAAGAACCACTCGGCTGATCCTTCTTCAATATGCCCTTCACCAACATGCAGTGTTTCCTTGATTGAATTAGCTCTCACACCAATATTTGCGTCTAGAGCCTTTGCATTGAGGGCTATCTGAAAACGGCTGTGGCGCTGAAGTTGCCTGTGAATGTGGAGTTGGTGGCATGTGAAACCCGCATGTGGAGCATTCGTTTGTGTGGGATGCTCTACCAGGTTCATTCCTAGATAATGCACTCAAAGGGCACTAAGCATAGAGTGTGAAAACGGAGTTTCCTTGAGAGCTGCTTGGAAGCCTGATGGTGTGTGAAGTTAGTGAGCCAAATGGAGTTGTTCTCCCACAAGAACCACTCGGCTGATCCTTCTTCAATATGCCCTTTACCAACATGAAGTGTTTCCTTGATTGAATTAGCTCTCACACCAATATTTGCGTCTAGAGCCTTTGCATTGAGGGCTATCTGAAAACGGCTGTGGCGCTGAAGTTGCCTGTGAATGTGGAGTTGGTGGCATGTGAAACCCGCATGTGGAGCATTCGTTTGTGTGGGATGCTCTACCAGGTTCATTCCTAGATAATGCACTCAAAGGGCACTAAGCATAGAGTGTGAAAACTGAGTTTCCTTGAGAGCTGCTTGGAAGCCTGATGGTGTGTGAAGTTAGTGAGCCAAATGGAGTTGTTCTCCCACAAGAACCACTTGGCTGATCCTTCTTCAATATGCCCTTCACCAACATGCAGTGTTTCCTTGATTGAATTAGCTCTCACACCAATATTTGCGTCTAGAGCCTTTGCATTGAGGGCTATCTGAAAACGGCTGTGGCGCTGAAGTTGCCTGTGAATGTGGAGTTGGTGGCATGTGAAACCCGCATGTGGAGCATTCGTTTGTGTGGGATGCTCTACCAGGTTCATTTCAGTCCTAGCCATACAAAGGGCACTAAACATAGAGTGTGAAAACTGAGTTTCCTTGAGAGCTGCTTGGAAGCCTGATGGTGTGTGAAGTTAGTGAGCCAAATGGAGTTGTTCTCCCACAAGAACCACTCGGCTGATCCTTCTTCAATATGCCCTTCACCAACATGCAGTGTTTCCTTGATTGAATTAGCTCTCACACCAATATTTGCGTCTAGAGCCTTTGCATTGAGGGCTATCTGAAAACGGCTGTGGCGCTGAAGTTGCCTGTGAATGTGGAGTTGGTGGCATGTGAAACCCGCATGTGGAGCATTCGTTTGTGTGGGATGCTCTACCAGGTTCATTTCAGTCCTAGCCTTACAAAGGGCACTAAGCATAGAGTGTGAAAACTGAGTTTCCTTGAGAGCTTCTTGGAAGCCTGATGGTGTGTGAAGTTAGTGAGCCAAATGGAGTTGTTCTCCCACAAGAACCACTCGGCTGATCCTTCTTCAATATGCCCTTCACCAACATGCAGTGTTTCCTTGATTGAATTAGCTCTCACACCAATATTTGCGTCTAGAGCCTTTGCATTGAGGGCTATCTGAAAACGGCTGTGGCGCTGAAGTTGCCTGTGAATGTGGAGTTGGTGGCATGTGAAACCCGCATGTGGAGCATTCGTTTGTGTGGGATGCTGACCAAGCTTCATTTCAGTCGTAGGCACACAAAGAGCACTAAGCATAGAGTGTGAAAACTGAGTTTCCTTGAGAGCTGCTTGGAAGCCTGATGGTGTGTGAAGTTAGTGAGCCAAATGAAGTTGTTCTCCCACAAGAACCACTCGGCTGATCCTTCTTCAATATGCCCTTCACCAACATGCAGTGTTTCCTTGATTGAATTAGCTCTCACACCAATATTTGCGTCTAGAGCCTTTGCATTGAGGGCTATCTGAAAACGGCTGTGGCGCTGAAGTTGCCTGTGAATGTGGAGTTGGTGGCATGTGAAACCCGCATGTGGAGCATTCGTTTGTGTGGGATGCTCTACCAGGTTCATTTCAGTCCTAGCCATACAAAGGGCACTAAGCATAGAGTGTGAAAACTGAGTTTCCTTGAGAGCTTCTTGGAAGCCTGATGGTGTGTGAAGTTAGTGAGCCAAATGGAGTTGTTCTCCCACAAGAACCACTCGGCTGATCCTTCTTCAATATGCCCTTCACCAACATGCAGTGTTTCCTTGATTGAATTAGCTCTCACACCAATATTTGCGTCTAGAGCCTTTGCATTGAGGGCTATCTGAAAACGGCTGTGGCGCTGAAGTTGCCTGTGAATGTGGAGTTGGTGGCATGTGAAACCCGCATGTGGAGCATTCGTTTGTGTGGGATGCTCTACCAGGTTCATTCCTAGATAATGCACTCAAAGGGCACTAAGCATAGAGTGTGAAAACTGAGTTTCCTTGAGAGCTGCTTGGAAGCCTGATGGTGTGTGAAGTTAGTGAGCCAAATGGAGTTGTTCTCCCACAAGAACCACTCGGCTGATCCTTCTTCAATATGCCCTTCACCAACATGCAGTGTTTCCTTGATTGAATTAGCTCTCACACCAATATTTGCGTCTAGAGCCTTTGCATTGAGGGCTATCTGAAAACGGCTGTGGCGCTGAAGTTGCCTGTGAATGTGGAGTTGGTGGCATGTGAAACCCGCATGTGGAGCATTCGTTTGTGTGGGATGCTCTACCAGGTTCATTCCTAGCTAATGCACTCAAAGGGCACTAAGCATAGAGTGTGAAAACTGAGTTTCCTTGAGAGCTGCTTGGAAGCCTGATGGTGTGTGAAGTTAGTGAGCCAAATGGAGTTGTTCTCCCACAAGAACCACTCGGCTGATCCTTCTTCAATATGCCCTTCACCAACATGCAGTGTTTCCTTGATTGAATTAGCTCTCACACCAATATTTGCGTCTAGAGCCTTTGCATTGAGGGCTATCTGAAAACGGCTGTGGCGCTGAAGTTGCCTGTGAATGTGGAGTTGGTGGCATGTGAAACCCGCATGTGGAGCATTCGTTTGTGTGGGATGCTCTACCAGGTTCATTCCTAGATAATGCACTCAAAGGGCACTAAGCATAGAGTGTGAAAACTGAGTTTCCTTGAGAGCTGCTTGGAAGCCTGATGGTGTGTGAAGTTAGTGAGCCAAATGGAGTTGTTCTCCCACAAGAACCACTCGGCTGATCCTTCTTCAATATGCCCTTCACCAACATGCAGTGTTTCCTTGATTGAATTAGCTCTCACACCAATATTTGCGTCTAGAGCCTTTGCATTGAGGGCTATCTGAAAACGGCTGTGGCGCTGAAGTTGCCTGTGAATGTGGAGTTGGTGGCATGTGAAACCCGCATGTGGAGCATTCGTTTGTGTGGGATGCTCTACCAGGTTCATTCCTAGATAATGCACTCAAAGGGCACTAAGCATAGAGTGTGAAAACTGAGTTTCCTTGAGAGCTGCTTGGAAGCCTGATGGTGTGTGAAGTTAGTGAGCCAAATAGAGTTGTTCTCCCACAAGAACCACTCGGCTGATCCTTCTTCAATATGCCCTTCACCAACATGCAGTGTTTCCTTGATTGAATTAGCTCTCACACCAATATTTGCGTCTAGAGCCTTTGCATTGAGGGCTATCTGAAAACGGCTGTGGCGCTGAAGTTGCCTGTGAATGTGGAGTTGGTGGCATGTGAAACCCGCATGTGGAGCATTCGTTTGTGTGGGATGCTCTACCAGGTTCATTCCTAGATAATGCACTCAAAGGGCACTAAGCATAGAGTGTGAAAACTGAGTTTCCTTGAGAGCTGCTTGGAAGCCTGATGGTGTGTGAAGTTAGTGAGCCAAATGGAGTTGTTCTCCCACAAGAACCACTCGGCTGATCCTTCTTCAATATGCCCTTCACCAACATGCAGTGTTTCCTTGATTGAATTAGCTCTCACACCAATATTTGCGTCTAGAGCCTTTGCATTGAGGGCTATCTGAAAACGGCTGTGGCGCTGAAGTTGCCTGTGAATGTGGAGTTGGTGGCATGTGAAACCCGCATGTGGAGCATTCGTTTGTGTGGGATGCTCTACCAGGTTCATTCCTAGATAATGCACTCAAAGGGCACTAAGCATAGAGTGTGAAAACTGAGTTTCCTTGAGAGCTGCTTGGAAGCCTGATGGTGTGTGAAGTTAGTGAGCCAAATGGAGTTGTTCTCCCACAAGAACCACTCGGCTGATCCTTCTTCAATATGCCCTTCACCAACATGCAGTGTTTCCTTGATTGAATTAGCTCTCACACCAATATTTGCGTCTAGAGCCTTTGCATTGAGGGCTATCTGAAAACGGCTGTGGCGCTGAAGTTGCCTGTGAATGTGGAGTTGGTGGCATGTGAAACCCGCATGTGGAGCATTCGTTTGTGTGGGATGCTCTACCAGGTTCATTCCTAGCTAATGCACTCAAAGGGCACTAAGCATAGAGTGTGAAAACTGAGTTTCCTTGAGAGCTGCTTGGAAGCCTGATGGTGTGTGAAGTTAGTGAGCCAAATGGAGTTGTTCTCCCACAAGAACCACTCGGCTGATCCTTCTTCAATATGCCCTTCACCAACATGCAGTGTTTCCTTGATTGAATTAGCTCTCACACCAATATTTGCGTCTAGAGCCTTTGCATTGAGGGCTATCTGAAAACGGCTGTGGCGCTGAAGTTGCCTGTGAATGTGGAGTTGGTGGCATGTGAAACCCGCATGTGGAGCATTCGTTTGTGTGGGATGCTCTACCAGGTTCATTCCTAGCTAATGCACTCAAAGGGCACTAAGCATAGAGTGTGAAAACTGAGTTTCCTTGAGAGCTGCTTGGAAGCCTGATGGTGTGTGAAGTTAGTGAGCCAAATGGAGTTGTTCTCCCACAAGAACCACTCGGCTGATCCTTCTTCAATATGCCCTTCACCAACATGCAGTGTTTCCTTGATTGAATTAGCTCTCACACCAATATTTGCGTCTAGAGCCTTTGCATTGAGGGCTATCTGAAAACGGCTGTGGCGCTGAAGTTGCCTGTGAATGTGGAGTTGGTGGCATGTGAAACCCGCATGTGGAGCATTCGTTTGTGTGGGATGCTCTACCAGGTTCATTCCTAGATAATGCACTCAAAGGGCACTAAGCATAGAGTGTGAAAACTGAGTTTCCTTGAGAGCTGCTTGGAAGCCTGATGGTGTGTGAAGTTAGTGAGCCAAATAGAGTTGTTCTCCCACAAGAACCACTCGGCTGATCCTTCTTCAATATGCCCTTCACCAACATGCAGTGTTTCCTTGATTGAATTAGCTCTCACACCAATATTTGCGTCTAGAGCCTTTGCATTGAGGGCTATCTGAAAACGGCTGTGGCGCTGAAGTTGCCTGTGAATGTGGAGTTGGTGGCATGTGAAACCCGCATGTGGAGCATTCGTTTGTGTGGGATGCTCTACCAGGTTCATTCCTAGATAATGCACTCAAAGGGCACTAAGCATAGAGTGTGAAAACTGAGTTTCCTTGAGAGCTGCTTGGAAGCCTGATGGTGTGTGAAGTTAGTGAGCCAAATGGAGTTGTTCTCCCCGAAGAACCACTCGGCTGATCCTTCTTCAATATGCCCTTCACCAACATGCAGTGTTTCCTTGATTGAATTAGCTCTCACACCTATATTTGTGTCTAGAGCCTTTGCATTGAGGGCTATCTGAAAACGGCTGTGGCGCTGAAGTTGCCTGTGAATGTGGAGTTGGTGGCATGTGAAACCCGCATGTGGAGCATTCGTTTGTGTGGGATGCTCTACCAGGTTCATTCCTAGATAATGCACTCAAAGGGCACTAAGCATAGAGTGTGAAAACTGAGTTTCCTTGAGAGCTGCTTGGAAGCCTGATGGTGTGTGAAGTTAGTGAGCCAAATGGAGTTGTTCTCCCACAAGAACCACTCGGCTGATCCTTCTTCAATATGCCCTTCACCAACATGCAGTGTTTCCTTGATTGAATTAGCTCTCACACCAATATTTGCGTCTAGAGCCTTTGCATTGAGGGCTATCTGAAAACGGCTGTGGCGCTGAAGTTGCCTGTGAATGTGGAGTTGGTGGCATGTGAAACCCGCATGTGGAGCATTCGTTTGTGTGGGATGCTCTACCAGGTTCATTCCTAGATAATGCACTCAAAGGGCACTAAGCATAGAGTGTGAAAACTGAGTTTCCTTGAGAGCTGCTTGGAAGCCTGATGGTGTGTGAAGTTAGTGAGCCAAATGGAGTTGTTCTCCCACAAGAACCACTCGGCTGATCCTTCTTCAATATGCCCTTCACCAACATGCAGTGTTTCCTTGATTGAATTAGCTCTCACACCAATATTTGCGTCTAGAGCCTTTGCATTGAGGGCTATCTGAAAACGGCTGTGGCGCTGAAGTTGCCTGTGAATGTGGAGTTGGTGGCATGTGAAACCCGCATGTGGAGCATTCGTTTGTGTGGGATGCTCTACCAGGTTCATTCCTAGCTAATGCACTCAAAGGGCACTAAGCATAGAGTGTGAAAACTGAGTTTCCTTGAGAGCTGCTTGGAAGCCTGATGGTGTGTGAAGTTAGTGAGCCAAATGGAGTTGTTCTCCCACAAGAACCACTCGGCTGATCCTTCTTCAATATGCCCTTCACCAACATGCAGTGTTTCCTTGATTGAATTAGCTCTCACACCAATATTTGCGTCTAGAGCCTTTGCATTGAGGGCTATCTGAAAACGGCTGTGGCGCTGAAGTTGCCTGTGAATGTGGAGTTGGTGGCATGTGAAACCCGCATGTGGAGCATTCGTTTGTGTGGGATGCTCTACCAGGTTCATTCCTAGATAATGCACTCAAAGGGCACTAAGCATAGAGTGTGAAAACTGAGTTTCCTTGAGAGCTGCTTGGAAGCCTGATGGTGTGTGAAGTTAGTGAGCCAAATGGAGTTGTTCTCCCACAAGAACCACTCGGCTGATCCTTCTTCAATATGCCCTTCACCAACATGCAGTGTTTCCTTGATTGAATTAGCTCTCACACCAATATTTGCGTCTAGAGCCTTTGCATTGAGGGCTATCTGAAAACGGCTGTGGCGCTGAAGTTGCCTGTGAATGTGGAGTTGGTGGCATGTGAAACCCGCATGTGGAGCATTCGTTTGTGTGGGATGCTCTACCAGGTTCATTCCTAGATAATGCACTCAAAGGGCACTAAGCATAGAGTGTGAAAACTGAGTTTCCTTGAGAGCTGCTTGGAAGCCTGATGGTGTGTGAAGTTAGTGAGCCAAATAGAGTTGTTCTCCCACAAGAACCACTCGGCTGATCCTTCTTCAATATGCCCTTCACCAACATGCAGTGTTTCCTTGATTGAATTAGCTCTCACACCAATATTTGCGTCTAGAGCCTTTGCATTGAGGGCTATCTGAAAACGGCTGTGGCGCTGAAGTTGCCTGTGAATGTGGAGTTGGTGGCATGTGAAACCCGCATGTGGAGCATTCGTTTGTGTGGGATGCTCTACCAGGTTCATTCCTAGATAATGCACTCAAAGGGCACTAAGCATAGAGTGTGAAAACTGAGTTTCCTTGAGAGCTGCTTGGAAGCCTGATGGTGTGTGAAGTTAGTGAGCCAAATGGAGTTGTTCTCCCACAAGAACCACTCGGCTGATCCTTCTTCAATATGCCCTTCACCAACATGCAGTGTTTCCTTGATTGAATTAGCTCTCACACCAATATTTGCGTCTAGAGCCTTTGCATTGAGGGCTATCTGAAAACGGCTGTGGCGCTGAAGTTGCCTGTGAATGTGGAGTTGGTGGCATGTGAAACCCGCATGTGGAGCATTCGTTTGTGTGGGATGCTCTACCAGGTTCATTCCTAGATAATGCACTCAAAGGGCACTAAGCATAGAGTGTGAAAACTGAGTTTCCTTGAGAGCTGCTTGGAAGCCTGATGGTGTGTGAAGTTAGTGAGCCAAATGGAGTTGTTCTCCCACAAGAACCACTCGGCTGATCCTTCTTCAATATGCCCTTCACCAACATGCAGTGTTTCCTTGATTGAATTAGCTCTCACACCAATATTTGCGTCTAGAGCCTTTGCATTGAGGGCTATCTGAAAACGGCTGTGGCGCTGAAGTTGCCTGTGAATGTGGAGTTGGTGGCATGTGAAACCCGCATGTGGAGCATTCGTTTGTGTGGGATGCTCTACCAGGTTCATTCCTAGATAATGCACTCAAAGGGCACTAAGCATAGAGTGTGAAAACTGAGTTTCCTTGAGAGCTGCTTGGAAGCCTGATGGTGTGTGAAGTTAGTGAGCCAAATGGAGTTGTTCTCCCACAAGAACCACTCGGCTGATCCTTCTTCAATATGCCCTTCACCAACATGCAGTGTTTCCTTGATTGAATTAGCTCTCACACCAATATTTGCGTCTAGAGCCTTTGCATTGAGGGCTATCTGAAAACGGCTGTGGCGCTGAAGTTGCCTGTGAATGTGGAGTTGGTGGCATGTGAAACCCGCATGTGGAGCATTCGTTTGTGTGGGATGCTCTACCAGGTTCATTCCTAGCTAATGCACTCAAAGGGCACTAAGCATAGAGTGTGAAAACTGAGTTTCCTTGAGAGCTGCTTGGAAGCCTGATGGTGTGTGAAGTTAGTGAGCCAAATGGAGTTGTTCTCCCACAAGAACCACTCGGCTGATCCTTCTTCAATATGCCCTTCACCAACATGCAGTGTTTCCTTGATTGAATTAGCTCTCACACCAATATTTGCGTCTAGAGCCTTTGCATTGAGGGCTATCTGAAAACGGCTGTGGCGCTGAAGTTGCCTGTGAATGTGGAGTTGGTGGCATGTGAAACCCGCATGTGGAGCATTCGTTTGTGTGGGATGCTCTACCAGGTTCATTCCTAGATAATGCACTCAAAGGGCACTAAGCATAGAGTGTGAAAACTGAGTTTCCTTGAGAGCTGCTTGGAAGCCTGATGGTGTGTGAAGTTAGTGAGCCAAATAGAGTTGTTCTCCCACAAGAACCACTCGGCTGATCCTTCTTCAATATGCCCTTCACCAACATGCAGTGTTTCCTTGATTGAATTAGCTCTCACACCAATATTTGCGTCTAGAGCCTTTGCATTGAGGGCTATCTGAAAACGGCTGTGGCGCTGAAGTTGCCTGTGAATGTGGAGTTGGTGGCATGTGAAACCCGCATGTGGAGCATTCGTTTGTGTGGGATGCTCTACCAGGTTCATTCCTAGATAATGCACTCAAAGGGCACTAAGCATAGAGTGTGAAAACTGAGTTTCCTTGAGAGCTGCTTGGAAGCCTGATGGTGTGTGAAGTTAGTGAGCCAAATGGAGTTGTTCTCCCGAAGAACCACTCGGCTGATCCTTCTTCAATATGCCCTTCACCAACATGCAGTGTTTCCTTGATTGAATTAGCTCTCACACCTATATTTGTGTCTAGAGCCTTTGCATTGAGGGCTATCTGAAAACGGCTGTGGCGCTGAAGTTGCCTGTGAATGTGGAGTTGGTGGCATGTGAAACCCGCATGTGGAGCATTCGTTTGTGTGGGATGCTCTACCAGGTTCATTCCTAGATAATGCACTCAAAGGGCACTAAGCATAGAGTGTGAAAACTGAGTTTCCTTGAGAGCTGCTTGGAAGCCTGATGGTGTGTGAAGTTAGTGAGCCAAATGGAGTTGTTCTCCCACAAGAACCACTCGGCTGATCCTTCTTCAATATGCCCTTCACCAACATGCAGTGTTTCCTTGATTGAATTAGCTCTCACACCAATATTTGCGTCTAGAGCCTTTGCATTGAGGGCTATCTGAAAACGGCTGTGGCGCTGAAGTTGCCTGTGAATGTGGAGTTGGTGGCATGTGAAACCCGCATGTGGAGCATTCGTTTGTGTGGGATGCTCTACCAGGTTCATTCCTAGATAATGCACTCAAAGGGCACTAAGCATAGAGTGTGAAAACTGAGTTTCCTTGAGAGCTGCTTGGAAGCCTGATGGTGTGTGAAGTTAGTGAGCCAAATGGAGTTGTTCTCCCACAAGAACCACTCGGCTGATCCTTCTTCAATATGCCCTTCACCAACATGCAGTGTTTCCTTGATTGAATTAGCTCTCACACCAATATTTGCGTCTAGAGCCTTTGCATTGAGGGCTATCTGAAAACGGCTGTGGCGCTGAAGTTGCCTGTGAATGTGGAGTTGGTGGCATGTGAAACCCGCATGTGGAGCATTCGTTTGTGTGGGATGCTCTACCAGGTTCATTCCTAGATAATGCACTCAAAGGGCACTAAGCATAGAGTGTGAAAACGGAGTTTCCTTGAGAGCTGCTTGGAAGCCTGATGGTGTGTGAAGTTAGTGAGCCAAATGGAGTTGTTCTCCCACAAGAACCACTCGGCTGATCCTTCTTCAATATGCCTTTCACCAACATGCAGTGTTTCCTTGATTGAATTAGCTCTCACACTAATATTTGCGTCTAGAGCCTTTGCATTGAGGGCTATCTGAAAACGGCTGTGGCGCTGAAGTTGCCTGTGAATGTGGAGTTGGTGGCATGTGAAACCTGCATGTGGAGCATTCGTTTGTGTGGGATGCTCTACCAGGTTCATTCCTAGATAATGCACTCAAAGGGCACTAAGCATAGAGTGTGAAAACTGAGTTTCCTTGAGAGCTGCTTGGAAGCCTGATGGTGTGTGAAGTTAGTGAGCCAAATGGAGTTGTTCTCCCACAAGAACCGCTCGGCTGATCCTTCTTCAATATGCCCTTCACCAACATGCAGTGTTTCCTTGATTGAATTAGCTCTCACACCAATATTTGCGTCTAGAGCCTTTGCATTGAGGGCTATCTGAAAACGGCTGTGGCGCTGAAGTTGCCTGTGAATGTGGAGTTGGTGGCATGTGAAACCCGCATGTGGAGCATTCGTTTGTGTGGGATGCTCTACCAGGTTCATTTCAGTCCTAGCCATTCAAAGGGCACTAAGCATAGAGTGTGAAAACTGAGTTTCCTTGAGAGCTGCTTGGAAGCCTGATGGTGTGTGAAGTTAGTGAGCCAAATGGAGTTGTTCTCCCACAAGAACCACTCGGCTGATCCTTCTTCAATATGCCCTTCACCAACATGCAGTGTTTCCTTGATTGAATTAGCTCTCACACCAATATTTGCGTCTAGAGCCTTTGCATTGAGGGCTATCTGAAAACGGCTGTGGCGCTGAATTTGCCTGTGAATGTGGAGTTGGTGGCATGTGAAACCCGCATGTGGAGCATTCGTTTGTGTGGGATGCTCTACCAGGTTCATTCCTAGATAATGCACTCAAAGGGCACTAAGCATAGAGTGTGAAAACTGAGTTTCCTTGAGAGCTGCTTGGAAGCCTGATGGTGTGTGAAGTTAGTGAGCCAAATGGAGTTGTTCTCCCACAAGAACCACTCGGCTGATCCTTCTTCAATATGCCCTTCACCAACATGCAGTGTTTCCTTGATTGAATTAGCTCTCACACCAATATTTGCGTCTAGAGCCTTTGCATTGAGGGCTATCTGAAAACGGCTGTGGCGCTGAAGTTGCCTGTGAATGTGGAGTTGGTGGCATGTGAAACCCGCATGTGGAGCATTCGTTTGTGTGGGATGCTCTACCAGGTTCATTCCTAGATAATGCACTCAAAGGGCACTAAGCATAGAGTGTGAAAACTGAGTTTCCTTGAGAGCTGCTTGGAAGCCTGATGGTGTGTGAAGTTAGTGAGCCAAATGGAGTTGTTCTCCCACAAGAACCACTCGGCTGATCCTTCTTCAATATGCCCTTCACCAACATGCAGTGTTTCCTTGATTGAATTAGCTCTCACACCAATATTTGCGTCTAGAGCCTTTGCATTGAGGGCTATCTGAAAACGGCTGTGGCGCTGAAGTTGCCTGTGAATGTGGAGTTGGTGGCATGTGAAACCCGCATGTGGAGCATTCGTTTGTGTGGGATGATCTACCAGGTTCATTCCTAGATAATGCACTCAAAGGGCACTAAGCATAGAGTGTGAAAACTGAGTTTCCTTGAGAGCTGCTTGGAAGCCTGATGGTGTGTGAAGTTAGTGAGCCAAATGGAGTTGTTCTCCCACAAGAACCACTCGGCTGATCCTTCTTCAATATGCCCTTCACCAACATGCAGTGTTTCCTTGATTGAATTAGCTCTCACACCAATATTTGTGTCTAGAGCCTTTGCATTGAGGGCTATCTGAAAACGGCTGTGGCGCTGAAGTTGCCTGTGAATGTGGAGTTGGTGGCATGTGAAACCCGCATGTGGAGCATTCGTTTGTGTGGGATGCTCTACCAGGTTCATTTCAGTCCTAGCCATACAAAGGGCACTAAGCATAGAGTGTGAAAACTGAGTTTCCTTGAGAGCTGCTTGGAAGCCTGATGGTGTGTGAAGTTAGTGAGCCAAATGGAGTTGTTCTCCCACAAGAACCACTCGGCTGATCCTTCTTCAATATGCCCTTCACCAACATGCAGTGTTTCCTTGATTGAATTAGCTCTCACACCAATATTTGAGTCTAGAGCCTTTGCATTGAGGGCTATCTGAAAACGGCTGTGGCGCTGAAGTTGCCTGTGAATGTGGAGTTGGTGGCATGTGAAACCCGCATGTGGAGCATTCGTTTGTGTGGGATGCTCTACCAGGTTCATTCCTAGATAATGCACTCAAAGGGCACTAAGCATAGAGTGTGAAAACGGAGTTTCCTTGAGAGCTGCTTGGAAGCCTGATGGTGTGTGAAGTTAGTGAGCCAAATGGAGTTGTTCTCCCACAAGAACCACTCGGCTGATCCTTCTTCAATATGCCCTTCACCAACATGCAGTGTTTCCTTGATTGAATTAGCTCTCACACCAATATTTGCGTCTAGAGCCTTTGCATTGAGGGCTATCTGAAAACGGCTGTGGCGCTGAAGTTGCCTGTGAATGTGGAGTTGGTGGCATGTGAAACCCGCATGTGGAGCATTCGTTTGTGTGGGATGCTCTACCAGGTTCATTCCTAGATAATGCACTCAAAGGGCACTAAGCATAGAGTGTGAAAACTGAGTTTCCTTGAGAGCTTCTTGGAAGCCTGATGGTGTGTGAAGTTAGTGAGCCAAATGGAGTTGTTCTCCCACAAGAACCACTCGGCTGATCCTTCTTCAATATGCCCTTCACCAACATGCAGTGTTTCCTTGATTGAATTAGCTCTCACACCAATATTTGCGTCTAGAGCCTTTGCATTGAGGGCTATCTGAAAACGGCTGTGGCGCTGAAGTTGCCTGTGAATGTGGAGTTGGTGGCATGTGAAACCCGCATGTGGAGCATTCGTTTGTGTGGGATGCTCTACCAGGTTCATTTCAGTCCTAGCCATACAAAGGGCACTAAGCATAGAGTGTGAAAACTGAGTTTCCTTGAGAGCTGCTTGGAAGCCTGATGGTGTGTGAAGTTAGTGAGCCAAATGGAGTTGTTCTCCCACAAGAACCACTCGGCTGATCCTTCTTCAATATGCCCTTCACCAACATGCAGTGTTTCCTTGATTGAATTAGCTCTCACACCAATATTTGCGTCTAGAGCCTTTGCATTGAGGGCTATCTGAAAACGGCTGTGGCGCTGAATTTGCCTGTGAATGTGGAGTTGGTGGCATGTGAAACCCGCATGTGGAGCATTCGTTTGTGTGGGATGCTCTACCAGGTTCATTCCTAGATAATGCACTCAAAGGGCACTAAGCATAGAGTGTGAAAACTGAGTTTCCTTGAGAGCTGCTTGGAAGCCTGATGGTGTGTGAAGTTAGTGAGCCAAATGGAGTTGTTCTCCCACAAGAACCACTCGGCTGATCCTTCTTCAATATGCCCTTCACCAACATGCAGTGTTTCCTTGATTGAATTAGCTCTCACACCTATATTTGTGTCTAGAGCCTTTGCATTGAGGGCTATCTGAAAACGGCTGTGGCGCTGAAGTTGCCTGTGAATGTGGAGTTGGTGGCATATGAAACCCGCATGTGGAGCATTCGTTTGTGTGGGATGCTCTACCAGGTTCATTCCTAGATAATGCACTCAAAGGGCACTAAGCATAGAGTGTGAAAACTGAGTTTCCTTGAGAGCTGCTTGGAAGCCTGATGGTGTGTGAAGTTAGTGAGCCAAATGGAGTTGTTCTCCCACAAGAACCACTCGGCTGATCCTTCTTCAATATGCCCTTCACCAACATGCAGTGTTTCCTTGATTGAATTAGCTCTCACACCAATATTTGCGTCTAGAGCCTTTGCATTGAGGGCTATCTGAAAACGGCTGTGGCGCTGAAGTTGCCTGTGAATGTGGAGTTGGTGGCATGTGAAACCCGCATGTGGAGCATTCGTTTGTGTGGGATGCTCTACCAGGTTCATTCCTAGATAATGCACTCAAAGGGCACTAAGCATAGAGTGTGAAAACTGAGTTTCCTTGAGAGCTGCTTGGAAGCCTGATGGTGTGTGAAGTTAGTGAGCCAAATGGAGTTGTTCTCCCACAAGAACCACTCGGCTGATCCTTCTTCAATATGCCCTTCACCAACATGCAGTGTTTCCTTGATTGAATTAGCTCTCACACCAATATTTGCGTCTAGAGCCTTTGCATTGAGGGCTATCTGAAAACGGCTGTGGCGCTGAAGTTGCCTGTGAATGTGGAGTTGGTGGCATGTGAAACCCGCATGTGGAGCATTCGTTTGTGTGGGATGCTCTACCAGGTTCATTCCTAGATAATGCACTCAAAGGGCACTAAGCATAGAGTGTGAAAACTGAGTTTCCTTGAGAGCTGCTTGGAAGCCTGATGGTGTGTGAAGTTAGTGAGCCAAATGGAGTTGTTCTCCCACAAGAACCACTCGGCTGATCCTTCTTCAATATGCCCTTCACCAACATGCAGTGTTTCCTTGATTGAATTAGCTCTCACACCAATATTTGCGTCTAGAGCCTTTGCATTGAGGGCTATCTGAAAACGGCTGTGGCGCTGAAGTTGCCTGTGAATGTGGAGTTGGTGGCATGTGAAACACGCATGTGGAGCATTCGTTTGTGTGGGATGCTCTACCAGGTTCATTTCAGTCCTAGCCATACAAAGGGCACTAAGCATAGAGTGTGAAAACTGAGTTTCCTTGAGAGCTGCTTGGAAGCCTGATGGTGTGTGAAGTTAGTGAGCCAAATGGAGTTGTTCTCCCACAAGAACCACTCGGCTGATCCTTCTTCAATATGCCCTTCACCAACATGCAGTGTTTCCTTGATTGAATTAGCTCTCACACCAATATTTGCGTCTAGAGCCTTTGCATTGAGGGCTATCTGAAAACGGCTGTGGCGCTGAAGTTGCCTGTGAATGTGGAGTTGGTGGCATGTGAAACCCGCATGTGGAGCATTCGTTTGTGTGGGATGCTCTACCAGGTTCATTCCTAGATAATGCACTCAAAGGGCACTAAGCATAGAGTGTGAAAACTGAGTTTCCTTGAGAGCTGCTTGGAAGCCTGATGGTGTGTGAAGTTAGTGAGCCAAATGGAGTTGTTCTCCCACAAGAACCACTCGGCTGATCCTTCTTCAATATGCCCTTCACCAACATGCAGTGTTTCCTTGATTGAATTAGCTCTCACACCAATATTTGCGTCTAGAGCCTTTGCATTGAGGGCTATCTGAAAACGGCTGTGGCGCTGAAGTTGCCTGTGAATGTGGAGTTGGTGGCATGTGAAACCCGCATGTGGAGCATTCGTTTGTGTGGGATGCTCTACCAGGTTCATTTCAGTCCTAGCCATACAAAGAGCACTAAGCATAGAGTGTGAAAACTGAGTTTCCTTGAGAGCTGCTTGGAAGCCTGATGGTGTGTGAAGTTAGTGAGCCAAATGGAGTTGTTCTCCCACAAGAACCACTCGGCTGATCCTTCTTCAATATGCCCTTCACCAACATGCAGTGTTTCCTTGATTGAATTAGCTCTCACACCAATATTTGCGTCTAGAGCCTTTGCATTGAGGGCTATCTGAAAACGGCTGTGGCGCTGAATTTGCCTGTGAATGTGGAGTTGGTGGCATGTGAAACCCGCATGTGGAGCATTCGTTTGTGTGGGATGCTCTACCAGGTTCATTCCTAGATAATGCACTCAAAGGGCACTAAGCATAGAGTGTGAAAACTGAGTTTCCTTGAGAGCTGCTTGGAAGCCTGATGGTGTGTGAAGTTAGTGAGCCAAATGGAGTTGTTCTCCCACAAGAACCACTCGGCTGATCCTTCTTCAATATGCCCTTCACCAACATGCAGTGTTTCCTTGATTGAATTAGCTCTCACACCTATATTTGTGTCTAGAGCCTTTGCATTGAGGGCTATCTGAAAACGGCTGTGGCGCTGAAGTTGCCTGTGAATGTGGAGTTGGTGGCATATGAAACCCGCATGTGGAGCATTCGTTTGTGTGGGATGCTCTACCAGGTTCATTCCTAGATAATGCACTCAAAGGGCACTAAGCATAGAGTGTGAAAACTGAGTTTCCTTGAGAGCTGCTTGGAAGCCTGATGGTGTGTGAAGTTAGTGAGCCAAATGGAGTTGTTCTCCCACAAGAACCACTCGGCTGATCCTTCTTCAATATGCCCTTCACCAACATGCAGTGTTTCCTTGATTGAATTAGCTCTCACACCAATATTTGCGTCTAGAGCCTTTGCATTGAGGGCTATCTGAAAATGGCTGTGGCGCTGAAGTTGCCTGTGAATGTGGAGTTGGTGGCATGTGAAACCCGCATGTGGAGCATTCGTTTGTGTGGGATGCTCTACCAGGTTCATTCCTAGATAATGCACTCAAAGGGCACTAAGCATAGAGTGTGAAAACTGAGTTTCCTTGAGAGCTGCTTGGAAGCCTGATGGTGTGTGAAGTTAGTGAGCCAAATGGAGTTGTTCTCCCACAAGAACCACTCGGCTGATCCTTCTTCAATATGCCCTTCACCAACATGAAGTGTTTCCTTGATTGAATTAGCTCTCACACCAATATTTGCGTCTAGAGCCTTTGCATTGAGGGCTATCTGAAAACGGCTGTGGCGCTGAAGTTGCCTGTGAATGTGGAGTTGGTGGCATGTGAAACCCGCATGTGGAGCATTCGTTTGTGTGGGATGCTCTACCAGGTTCATTCCTAGATAATGCACTCAAAGGGCACTAAGCATAGAGTGTGAAAACTGAGTTTCCTTGAGAGCTGCTTGGAAGCCTGATGGTGTGTGAAGTTAGTGAGCCAAATGGAGTTGTTCTCCCACAAGAACCACTCGGCTGATCCTTCTTCAATATGCCCTTCACCAACATGCAGTGTTTCCTTGATTGAATTAGCTCTCACACCAATATTTGCGTCTAGAGCCTTTGCATTGAGGGCTATCTGAAAACGGCTGTGGCGCTGAAGTTGCCTGTGAATGTGGAGTTGGTGGCATGTGAAACACGCATGTGGAGCATTCGTTTGTGTGGGATGCTCTACCAGGTTCATTTCAGTCCTAGCCATACAAAGGGCACTAAGCATAGAGTGTGAAAACTGAGTTTCCTTGAGAGCTGCTTGGAAGCCTGATGGTGTGTGAAGTTAGTGAGCCAAATGGAGTTGTTCTCCCACAAGAACCACTCGGCTGATCCTTCTTCAATATGCCCTTCACCAACATGCAGTGTTTCCTTGATTGAATTAGCTCTCACACCAATATTTGCGTCTAGAGCCTTTGCATTGAGGGCTATCTGAAAACGGCTGTGGCGCTGAAGTTGCCTGTGAATGTGGAGTTGGTGGCATGTGAAACCCGAATGTGGAGCATTCGTTTGTGTGGGATGCTCTACCAGGTTCATTCCTAGATAATGCACTCAAAGGGCACTAAGCATAGAGTGTGAAAACTGAGTTTCCTTGAGAGCTGCTTGGAAGCCTGATGGTGTGTGAAGTTAGTGAGCCAAATGGAGTTGTTCTCCCACAAGAACCACTCGGCTGATCCTTCTTCAATATGCCCTTCACCAACATGCAGTGTTTCCTTGATTGAATTAGCTCTCACACCAATATTTGCGTCTAGAGCCTTTGCATTGAGGGCTATCTGAAAACGGCTGTGGCGCTGAAGTTGCCTGTGAATGTGGAGTTGGTGGCATGTGAAACCCGCATGTGGAGCATTCGTTTGTGTGGGATGCTCTACCAGGTTCATTTCAGTCCTAGCCATACAAAGGGCACTAAGCATAGAGTGTGAAAACTGAGTTTCCTTGAGAGCTGCTTGGAAGCCTGATGGTGTGTGAAGTTAGTGAGCCAAATGGAGTTGTTCTCCCACAAGAACCACTCGGCTGATCCTTCTTCAATATGCCCTTCACCAACATGCAGTGTTTCCTTGATTGAATTAGCTCTCACACCAATATTTGCGTCTAGAGCCTTTGCATTGAGGGCTATCTGAAAACGGCTGTGGCGCTGAAGTTGCCTGTGAATGTGGAGTTGGTGGCATGTGAAAACCGCATGTGGAGCATTCGTTTGTGTGGGATGCTCTACCAGGTTCATTCCTAGAAAATGCACTCAAAGGGCACTAAGCATAGAGTGTGAAAACTGAGTTTCCTTGAGAGCTGCTTGGAAGCCTGATGGTGTGTGAAGTTAGTGAGCCAAATGGAGTTGTTCTCCCACAAGAACCACTTCGCTGATCCTTCTTCAATATGCCCTTCACCAACATGCAGTGTTTCCTTGATTGAATTAGCTCTCACACCAATATTTGCGTCTAGAGCCTTTGCATTGAGGGCTATCTGAAAACGGCTGTGGCGCTGAAGTTGCCTGTGAATGTGGAGTTGGTGGCATGTGAAACACGCATGTGGAGCATTCGTTTGTGTGGGATGCTCTAACAGGTTCATTTCAGTCCTAGCCATAGAAAGGGCACTAAGTATAGAGTGTGAAAGCTGAGTTTCCTTGAGAGCTGCTTGGAAGCCTGATGGTGTGTGAAGTTAGTGAGCCAAATGGAGTTGTTCTCCCACAAGAACCACTCGGCTGATCCTTCTTCAATATGCCCTTCACCAACATGCAGTGTTTCCTTGATTGAATTAGCTCTCACACCAATATTTGCGTCTAGAGCCTTTGCATTGAGGGCTATCTGAAAACGGCTGTGGCGCTGAAGTTGCCTGAGAATGTGGAGTTGGTGGCATGTGAAATCCGCATGTGGAGCATTCGTTTGTGTGGGATGCTCTACCAGGTTCATTCCTAGAAAATGCATTCAAAGGGCACTAAACATAGAGTGTGAAAAGTGAGTTTCCTTGAGAGCTGCTTGGAAGCCTGATGGTGTGTGAAGTTAGTGAGCCAAATGGAGTTGTTCTCCCACAAGAACCACTCGGCTGATCCTTCTTCAATATGCCCTTCACCAACATGCAGTGTTTCCTTGATTAAATTAGCTCTCACACCAATATTTGCGTCTAGAGCCTTTGCATTGAGGGCTATCTGAAAACAGCTGTGGCGCTGAAGTTGCCTGAGAATGTGGAGTTGGTGGCATGTGAAACCCGCATGTGGAGCATTCGTTTGTGTGGGATGCTGACCAAGCTTCATTTCAGTCCTAGGCACACATAGAGCACTAAGCATAGAGTGTGAAAACTGAGTTTCCTTGAGAGCTGCTTGGAAGCCTGATGGTGTGTGAAGTTAGTGAGCCAAATGGAGTTGTTCTCCCACAAGAACCACTCGGCTGATCCTTCTTCAATATGCCCTTCACCAACATGCAGTGTTTCCTTGATTGAATTAGCTCTCACACCAATATTTGCGTCTAGAGCCTTTGCATTGAGGGCTATCTGAAAACGGCTGTGGCACTGAAGTTGCCTGTGAATGTGGAGTTGGTGGCATGTGAAACCCGCATGTGGAGCATTTGTTTGTGTGGGATGCTCTACCAGGTTCATTCGTAGATAATGCACTCAAAGGGCACTAAGCATAGAGTGTGAAAACTGAGTTTCCTTGAGAGCTGCTTGGAAGCCTGATGGTGTGTGAAGTTAGCGAGCCAAATGGAGTTGTTCTCCCACAAGAACCACTCGGCTGATCCTTCTTCAATATGCCCTTCACCAACATGCAGTGTTTCCTTGATTGAATTAGCTCTCACACCAATATTTGCGTCTAGAGCCTTTGCATTGAGGGCTATCTGAAAACCGCTGTGGCGCTGAAGTTGCCTGTGAATGTGGAATTGGTGGCATGTGAAACCCGCATGTGGAGCATTCGTTTGTGTGGGATGCTCTACCAGGTTCATTCCTAGATAATGCACTCAAAGGGCACTAAGCATAGAGTGTGAAAACTGAGTTTCCTTGAGAGCTGCTTGGAAGCCTGATGGTGTGTGAAGTTAGTGAGCCAAATGGAGTTGTTCTCCCACAAGAACCACTCGGCTGATCCTTCTTCAATATGCCCTTCACCAACATGCAGTGTTTCCTTGATTGAATTAGCTCTCACACCAATATTTGCGTCTAGAGCCTTTGCATTGAGGGCTATCTGAAAACGGCTGTGGCGCTGAAGTTGCCTGTGAATGTGGAGTTGGTGGCATGTGAAACCCGCATGTGGAACATTTGTTTGTGTGGGATGCTCTACCAGGTTCATTCCTAGATAATGCACTCAAAGTGCACTAAACATAGAGTGTGAAAACTGAGTTTCCTTGAGAGCTGCTTGGAAGCCTGATGGTGTGTGAAGTTAGTGAGCCAAATGGAGTTGTTCTCCCACAAGAACCACTTGGCTGATCCTGCTTCAATATGCCCTTCACCAACATGCAGTGTTTCCTTGATTGAATTAGCTCTCACACCAATATTTGCGTCTAGAGCCTTTGCATTGAGGGCTATCTGAAAACGGCTGTGGCGCTGAAGTTGCCTGAGAATGTGGAGTTGGTGGCATGTGAAACCCGCATGTGGAGCATTCGTTTGTGTGGGATGCTGACCAAGCTTCATTTCAGTCCTAGGCACACATAGAGCACTAAGCATAGAGTGTGAAAACTGAGTTTCCTTGAGAGCTGCTTGGAAGCCTGATGGTGTGTGAAGTTAGTGAGCCAAATGGAGTTGTTCTCCCACAAGAACCACTCGGCTGATCCTTCTTCAATATGCCCTTCACCAACATGCAGTGTTTCCTTGATTGAATTAGCTCTCACACCAATATTTGCGTCTAGAGCCTTTGCATTGAGGGCTATCTGAAAACGGCTGTGGCGCTGAAGTTGCCCTTGAATGTGGAGTTGGTGGCATGTGAAACCCGCATGTGGAGCATTCGTTTGTGTGGGATGCTCTACCAGGTTCATTTCAGTCCTAGCCATACAAAGGGCACTAAGCATAGAGTGTGAAAACTGAGTTTCCTTGAGAGCTGCTTGGAAGCCTGATGGTGTGTGAAGTTAGTGAGCCAAATGGAGTTGTTCTCCCACAAGAACCACTCTGCTGATCCTTCTTCAATATGCCCTTCACCAACATGCAGTGTTTCCTTGATTGAATTAGCTCTCACACCAATATTTGCGTCTAGAGCCTTTGCATTGAGGGCTATCTGAAAACGGCTGTGGCGCTGAAGTTGCCTGTGAATGTGGAGTTGGTGGCATGTGAAAACCGCATGTGGAGCATTCGTTTGTGTGGGATGCTCTACCAGGTTCATTCCTAGAAAATGCACTCAAAGGGCACTAAGCATAGAGTGAGAAAACTGAGTTTCCTTGAGAGCTGCTTGGAAGCCTGATGGTGTGTGAAGTTAGTGAGCCAAATGGAGTTGTTCTCCCACAAGAACCACTCGGCTGATCCTTCTTCAATATGCCCTTCACCAACATGCAGTGTTTCCTTGATTGAATTAGCTCTCACACCAATATTTGCGTCTAGAGCCTTTGCATTGAGGGCTATCTGAAAACGGCTGTGGCGCTGAAGTTGCCTGTGAATGTGGAGTTGGTGGCATGTGAAAACCGCATGTGGAGCATTCGTTTGTGTGGGATGCTCTACCAGGTTCATTTCAGTCCTAGCCATAGAAAGGGCACTAAGCATAGAGTGTGAAAACTGAGTTTCCTTGAGAGCTGCTTGGAAGCCTGATGGTGTGTGAAGTTAGTGAGCCAAATGGAGTTGTTCTCCCACAAGAACCACTCGGCTGATCCTTCTTCAATATGCCCTTCACCAACATGCAGTGTTTCCTTGATTGAATTAGCTCTCACACCAATATTTGCGTCTAGAGCCTTTGCATTGAGGGCTATCTGAAAACGGCTGTGGCGCTGAAGTTGCCTGTGAATGTGGAGTTGGTGGCATGTGAAAACCGCATGTGGAGCATTCGTTTGTGTGGGATGCTCTACCAGGTTCATTCCTAGAAAATGCACTCAAAGGGCACTGAGCATAGAGTGTGAAAACTGAGTTTCCTTGAGAGCTGCTTGGAAGCCTGATGGTGTGTGAAGTTAGTGAGCCAAATGGAGTTGTTCTCCCACAAGAACCATTCGGCTGATCCTTCTTCAATATGCCCTTCACCAACATGCAGCGTTTCCTTGATTGAATTAGCTCTCACACCAATATTTGCGTCTAGAGCCTTTGCATTGAGGGCTATCTGAAAACGGCTGTGGCGCTGAAGTTGCCTGTGAATGTGGAGTTGGTGGCATGTGAAACCCGCATGTGGAGCATTCGTTTGTGTGGGATAGTCTACCAGCTTCATTCCTAGATAATGCACTCAAAGGGCACTAAGCATAGAATGTGAAAACTGAGTTTCCTTGAGAGCTGCTTGGAAGCCTGATGGTGTGTGAAGTTAGTGAGCCAAATGGAGTTGTTCTCCCACAAGAACCACTCGGCTGATCCTTCTTCAATATGCCCTTCACCAACATGCAGTGTTTCCTTGATTGAATTAGCTCTCACACCAATATTTGCGTCTAGAGCCTTTGCATTGAGGGCTATCTGAAAACGGCTGTGGCGCTGAAGTTGCCTGTGAATGTGGAGTTGGTGGCATGTGAAACCCGCATGTGGAGCATTCGTTTTTGTGGGATGCTCTAACAGGTTCATTCCTAGATAATGCACTCAAAGGGCACTAAGCATAGAGTGTGAAAACTGAGTTTCCTTGAGAGCTGCTTGGAAGCCTGATGGTGTGTGAAGTTAGTGAGCCAAATGGAGTTGTTCTCCCACAAGAACCACTCGGCTGATGCTTCTTCAATATGCCCTTCACCAACATGCAGTGTTTCCTTGATTGAATTAGCTCTCACACCAATATTTGCGTCTAGAGCCTTTGCATTGAGGGCTATCTGGAAACGGCTGTGGCGCTGAAGTTGCCTGTGAATGTGGAGTTGGTGGCATGTGAAACCCGCATGTGGAGCATTCGTTTGTGTGGGATGCTCTACCAGGTTCATTCCTAGACAATGCACTCAAAGGGCACTAAGCATAGAGTGTGAAAACTGAGTTTCCTTGAGAGCTGCTTGGAAGCCTGATGGTGTGTGAAGTTAGTGAGCCAAATGGAGTTGTTCTCCCACAAGAACCACTCGGCTGATCCTTCTTCAATATGCCCTTCACCAACATGCAGTGTTTCCTTGATTGAATTAGCTCTCACACCAATATTTGTGTCTAGAGCCTTTGCATTGAGGGCTATCTGAAAACGGCTGTGGCGCTGAAGTTGCCTGTGAATGTGGAGTTGGTGGCATGTGAAACCCGCATGTGGAGCATTCGTTTGTGTGGGATGCTCTACCAGGTTCATTCCTAGATAATGCACTCAAAGGGCCCTAAGCATAGAGTGTGAAAACTGAGTTTCCTTGAGAGCTGCTTGGAAGCCTGATGGTGTGTGAAGTTAGTGAGCCAAATGGAGTTGTTCTCCCACAAGAACCACTCGGCTGATCCTTCTTCAATATGCCCTTCACCAACATGCAGTGTTTCCTTGATTGAATTAGCTCTCACACCAATATTTGCGTCTAGAGCCTTTGCATTGAGGGCTATCTGAAAACGGCTGTGGCGCTGAAGTTGCCTGTGAATGTGGAGTTGGTGGCATGTGAAACCCGCATGTGGAGCATTCGTTTGTGTGGGATGCTCTACCAGGTTCATTCCTAGAAAATGCACTCAAAGGGCACTAAGCATAGAGTGTGAAAACTGAGT
>NW_026699025.1:0-53182 GCF_030435755.1 Ochotona princeps | reverse complement strand
TCTTTGCATTGAGGGCTATCTGAAAACGGCTGTGGCGCTGAAGTTGCCTGAGAATGTGGAGTTGGTGGCATGTGAAACCCGCATGTGGAGCATTCGTTTGTGTGGGATGCTGACCAAGCTTCATTTCAACCTAGGCACACATAGAGCACTAAGCATAGAGTGTGAAAACTGAGTTTCCTTGAGAGCTGCTTGGAAGCTTGATGGTGTTTGAAGTTAGTGAGCCAAATGGAGTTGTTCTCAACAAGAACCACTCGGCTGATTCTTCTTCATTATGCCCTTCACCAACATGCAGTGTTTCCTTGATTGAATTAGCTCTCACACCAATATTTGCGTCTAGAGCCTTTGCATTGAGGGCTATCTGAAAACGGCTGTGGCGCTGAAGTTGCCTGTGAATGTGGAGTTGGTGGCATGTGAAACCCGCATGTGGAGCATTCGTTTGTGTGGGATGCTATCCAAGCTTCATTTCAGTCCTAAGCACTCAAAGGGCACTAAGCATAGAGTGTGAAAACTGAGTTTCCTTGAGAGCTGCTTGGAAGCCTGATGGTGTGTGAAGTTAGTGAGCCAAATGGAGTTGTTCTCCCACAAGAACCACTCGGCTGATCCTTCTTCAATATGCCCTTCACCAACATGCAGTGTTTCCTTGATTGAATTAGCTCTCACACCAATATTTGCGTCTAGAGCCTTTGCATTTAGGGCTATCTGAAAACGGCTGTGGCGCTGAAGTTGCCTGAGAATGTGGAGTTGGTGGCATGTGAAACCCGCATGTGGAGCATTCGTTTGTGTGGGATGCTCTACCAGGTTCATTCCTAGATAATGCACTCAAAGAGCACTAAGCATAGAGTGTGAAAACTGAGTTTCCTTGAGAGCTGCTTGGAAGCCTGATGGTGTGTGAAGTTAGTGAGCCATATGGAGTTGTTCTCCCACAAGAACCACTCGGCTGATCCATCTTCAATATGCCCTTCACCAACATGCAGTGTTTCCTTGATTGAATTAGCTCTCACACCAATATTTGCGTCTAGAGCCTTTGCATTTAGGGCTATCTGAAAACGGTTGTGGAGCTGAAGTTGCCTGTGAATGTGGAGTTGGTGGCATGTGAAACCCGCATGTGGAGCATTCGTTTGTGTGGGATGCTCTACCAGGTTCATTCAGTCCTAGCCATACAAAGGGCACTAAGCATAGAGTGTGAAAACTGAGTTTCCTTGAGAGCTGCTTGGAAGCCTGATGGTGTGTGAAGTTAGTGAGCCAAATGGAGTTGTTCTCCCACAAGAACCACTCGGCTGATCCTTCTTCAATATGCCCTTCACCAACATGCAGTGTTTCCTTGATTGAATTAGCTCTCACACCAATATTTGCGTCTAGAGCCTTTGCATTGAGGGCTATCTGAAAATGGCTGTGGCGCTGAAGTGGCCTGTGAATGTGGAGTTGGTGGCATGTGAAACCCGCATGTGGAGCATTCGTTTGTGTGGGATGCTCTACCAGGTTCATTCCTAGATAATGCACTCAAAGGGCACTAAGCATAGAGTGTGAAAACTGAGTTTCCTTGAGAGCTGCTTGGAAGCCTGATGGTGTGTGAAGTTAGTGAGCCAAATGGAGTTGTTCTCCCACAAGAACCACTCGGCTGATCCTTCTTCAATATGCCCTTCACCAACATGCAGTGTTTCCTTGATTGAATTAGCTCTCACACCAATATTTGCGTCTAGAGCCTTTGCATTGAGGGCTATCTGAAAACGGCTGTGGCGCTGAAGTTGCCTGTGAATGTGGAGTTGGTGGCATGTGAAACCCGCATGTGGAGCATGCGTTTGTGTGGGATGCTCTACCAGGTTCATTCCTAGTTAATGCACTCAAAGGGCACTAAGCATAGAGTGTGAAAACTGAGTTTCCTTGAGAGCTGCTTGGAAGCCTGATGGTGTGTGAAGTTAGTGAGCCAAATGGAGTTGTTCTCCCACAAGAACCACTCGGCTGATTCTTCTTCAATATGCCCTTCACCAACATGCAGTGTTTCCTTGATTGAATTAGCTCTCACACCAATATTTGCGTCTAGAGCCTTTGCATTGAGGGCTATCTGAAAACGGCTGTGGCGCTGAAGTTGCCTGAGAATGTGGAGTTGGTGGCATGTGAAACCCGGATGTGGAGCATTCGTTTGTGTGGGATGCTGACCAAGCTTCATTTCAACCTAGGCACACATAGAGCACTAAGCATAGAGTGTGAAAACTGAGTTTCCTTGAGAGCTGCTTGGAAGCTTGATGGTGTTTGAAGTTAGTGAGCCAAATGGAGTTGTTCTCAAACAAGAACCACTCGGCTGATTCTTCTTCATTATGCCCTTCACCAACATGCAGTGTTTCCTTGATTGAATTAGCTCTCACACCAATATTTGCGTCTAGAGCCTTTGCATTGAGGGCTATCTGAAAACGGCTGTGGCGCTGAAGTTGCCTGTGAATGTGGAGTTGGTGGCATGTGAAACCCGCATGTGGAGCATTCGTTTGTGTGGGATGCTATCCAAGCTTCATTTCAGTCCTAAGCACTCAAAGGGCACTAAGCATAGAGTGTGAAAACTGAGTTTCCTTGAGAGCTGCTTGGAAGCTGATGGTGTGTGAAGTTAGTGAGCCAAATGGAGTTGTTCTCCCACAAGAACCACTCGGCTGATCCTTCTTCAATATGCCCTTCACCAACATGCAGTGTTTCCTTGATTGAATTAGCTCTCACACCAATATTTGCGTCTAGAGCCTTTGCATTTAGGGCTATCTGAAAACGGCTGTGGCGCTGAAGTTGCCTGAGAATGTGGAGTTGGTGGCATGTGAAACCCGCATGTGGAGCATTCGTTTGTGTGGGATGCTCTACCAGGTTCATTCCTAGATAATGCACTCAAAGAGCACTAAGCATAGAGTGTGAAAACTGAGTTTCCTTGAGAGCTGCTTGGAAGCCTGATGGTGTGTGAAGTTAGTGAGCCATATGGAGTTGTTCTCCCACAAGAACCACTCGGCTGATCCATCTTCAATATGCCCTTCACCAACATGCAGTGTTTCCTTGATTGAATTAGCTCTCACACCAATATTTGCGTCTAGAGCCTTTGCATTTAGGGCTATCTGAAAACGGTTGTGGAGCTGAAGTTGCCTGTGAATGTGGAGTTGGTGGCATGTGAAACCCGCATGTGGAGCATTCGTTTGTGTGGGATGCTCTACCAGGTTCATTCCTAGATAATGCACTCAAAGGGCACTAAGCATAGAGTGTGAAAACTGAGTTTCCTTGAGAGCTGCTTGGAAGCCTGATGGTGTGTGAAGTTAGTGAGCCAAATGGAGTTGTTCTCCCACAAGAACCACTCGGCTGATCCTTCTTCAATATGCCCTTCACCAACATGCAGTGTTTCCTTGATTGAATTAGCTCTCACACCAATATTTGCGTCTAGAGCCTTTGCATTGAGGGCTATCTGAAAACGGCTGTGGCGCTGAAGTTGCCTGTGAATGTGGAGTTGGTGGCATGTGAAACCCGCATGTGGAACATTCGTTTGTGTGGGATGCTCTACCAGGTTCATTCCTAGATAATGCACTCAAAGGGCACTAAGCATAGAGTGTGAAAACTGAGTTTCCTTGAGAGCTGCTTGGAAGCCTGATGGTGTGTGAAGTTAGTGAGCCAAATGGAGTTGTTCTCCCACAAGAACCACTCGGCTGATCCTTCTTCAATATGCCCTTCACCAACATGCAGTGTTTTCCTTGATTGAATTAGCTCTCACACCAATATTTGCGTCTAGAGCCTTTGCATTGAGGGCTATCTGAAAACGGCTGTGGCGCTGAAGTTGCCTGTGAATGTGGAGTTGGTGGCATGTGAAACCCGCATGTGGAGCATTCGTTTGTGTGGGATGCTTTACCAGGTTCATTCAGTCCTAGCCATACAAAGGGCCCTAAGCATAGAGTGTGAAAACTGAGTTTCCTTGAGAGCTGCTTGGAAGCCTGATGGTGTGTGAAGTTAGTGAGCCAAATGGAGTTGTTCTCCCACAAGAACCACTCTGCTGATCCTTCTTCAATATGCCCTTCACCAACATGCAGTGTTTCCTTGATTGAATTAGCTCTCACACCAATATTTGCGTCTAGAGCCTTTGCATTGAGGGCTATCTGAAAACGGCTGTGGCGCTGAAGTTGCCTGTGAATGTGGAGTTGGTGGCATGTGAAACCCGCATGTGGAGCATTCGTTTGTGTGGGATGCTCTACCAGGTTCATTTCAGTCCTAGCCATACAAAGGGCACTAAGCTTAGAGTGTGAAAACTGAGTTTCCTTGAGAGCTGCTTGGAAGCCTGATGGTGTGTGAAGTTAGTGAGCCAAATGGAGTTGTTCTCCCACAAGAACCACTCTGCTGATCCTTCTTCAATATGCCCTTCACCAACATGCAGTGTTTCCTTGATTGAATTAGCTCTCACACCAATATTTGCGTCTAGAGCCTTTGCATTGAGGGCTATCTGAAAACGGCTGTGGCGCTGAAGTTGCCTGTGAATGTGGAGTTGGTGGCATGTGAAACCCGCATGTGGAGCATTCGTTTGTGTGGGATGCTCTACCAGGTTCATTCCTAGATAATGCACTCAAAGCGCACTAAGCATAGAGTGTGAAAACTGAGTTTCCTTGAGAGCTGCTTGGAAGCCTGATGGTGTGTGAAGTTAGTGAGCCAAATGGAGTTGTTCTCCCACAAGAACCACTCGGCTGATCCTTCTTCAATATGCCCTTCACCAACATGCAGTGTTTCCTTGATTGAATTAGCTCTCACACCAATATTTGCGTCTAGAGCCTTTGCATTGAGGGCTATCTGAAAACGGCTGTGGCGCTGAAGTTGCCTGTGAATGTGGAGTTGGTGGCATGTGAAACCCGCATGTGGAGCATTCGGTTGTGTGGGATGCTCTACCAGGTTCATTTCAGGCCTAGCCATACAAAGGGCACTAAGCATAGAGTGTGAAAACTGAGTTTGCTTGAGAGCTGCTTGGAAGCCTGATGGTGTGTGAAGTTAGTGAGCCAAATGGAGTTGTTCTCCCACAAGAACCACTCGGCTGAGCCTTTTTCAATATGCCCTTCACCAACATGCAGTGTTTCCTTGATTGAATTAGCTCTCACACCAATATTTGCGTCTAGAGCCTTTGCATTGAGGGCTATCTGAAAACGGCTGTGGCGCTGAAGTTGCCTGTGAATGTGGAGTTGGTGGCATGTGAAACCCGCATGTGGAGCATTCGTTTGTGTGGGATGCTCTACCAGGTTCTTTCCTAGATAATGCACTCAAAGAGCACTAAGCATAGAGTGTGAAAACTGAGTTTCCTTGAGAGCTGCTTGGAAGCCTGATGGTGTGTGAAGTTAGTGAGCCAAATGGAGTTGTTCTCCCACAAGAACCACTCGGCTGATCCTTCTTCAATATGCCCTTCACCAACATGCAGTGTTTCCTTGATTGAATTAGCTCTCACACACCACAATATTTGCGTCTAGAGCCTTTGCATTGAGGGCTATCTGAAAACGGTTGTGGCGCTGAAGTTGCCTGTGAATGCGGAGTTGGTGGCATGTGAAACCCGCATGTGGAGCATTCGTTTGTGTGGGATGCTCTACCAGGTTCATTCCTAGATAATGCACTCAAAGGGCACTAAGCATAGAGTGTGAAAACTGAGTTTCCTTGAGAGCTGCTTGGAAGCCTGATGGTGTGTGAAGTTAGTGAGCCAAATGGAGTTGTTCTCCCACAAGAACCACTCGGCTGATCCTTCTTCAATATGCCCTTCACCAACATGCAGTGTTTCCTTGATTGAATTAGCTCTCACACCAATATTTGCGTCTAGAGCCTTTGCATTGAGGGCTATCTGAAAAAGGCTGTGGCGCTGAAGTTGCCTGTGAATGTGGAGTTGGTGGCATGTGAAACCCGCATGTGGAGCATTCGTTTGTGTGGGATGCTCTACCAGGTTCATTTCAGTCCTAGCCATACAAAGGGCACTAAGCATAGAGTGTGAAAACTGAGTTTCCTTGAGAGCTGCTTGGAAGCCTGATGGTGTGTGAAGTTAGTGAGCCAAATGGAGTTGTTCTCCCACAAGAACCACTCGGCTGATCCTTCTTCAATATGCCCTTCACCAACATGCAGTGTTTCCTTGATTGAATTAGCTCTCACACCAATATTTGCGTCTAGAGCCTTTGCATTGAGGGCTATCTGAAAACGGCTGTGGCGCTGAAGTTGCCTGTGAATGTGGAGTTGGTGGCATGTGAAACCCGCATGTGGAGCATTCGTTTGTGTGGGATGCTCTACCAGGTTCATTTCAGTCCTAGCCATACAAAGGGCACTAAGCATAGAGTGTGAAACCTGAGTTTCCTTGAGAGCTGCTTGGAAGCCTGATGGTGTGTGAAGTTAGTGAGCCAAATGGAGTTGTTCTCCAACAAGAACCACTCTGCTGATCCTTCTTCAATATGCCCTTCACCAACATGAAGTGTTTCCTTGATTGAATTAGCTCTCACACCAATATTTGCGTCTAGAGCCTTTGCATTGAGGGCTATCTGAAAACGGCTGTGGCGCTGAAGTTGCCTGTGAATGTGGAGTTGGTGGCATGTGAAACCCGCATGTGGAGCATTCGTTTGTGTGGGATGCTCTACCAGGTTCATTTCAGTCCTAGCCATACAAAGGGCACTAAGCATAGAGTGTGAAAACTGAGTTTCCTTGAGAGCTGCTTGGAAGCCTGATGGTGTGTGAAGTTAGTGAGCCAAATGGAGTTGTTCTCCCACAAGAACCACTCGGCTGATCCTTCTTCAATATGCCCTTCACCAACATGCAGTGTTTCCTTGATTGAATTAGCTCTCACACCAATATTTGCATCTAGAGCCTTTGCATTGAGGGCTATCTGAAAACGGCTGTGGCGCTGAAGTTGCCTGTGAATGTGGAGTTGGTGGCATGTGAAACCCGCATGTGGAGCATTCGTTTGTGTGGGATGCTCTACCAGGTTCATTCCTAGATAATGCACTCAAAGGGCACTAAGCATAGAGTGTGAAAACTGAGTTTTTTTGAGAGCTGCTTGGAAGCCTGATGGTGTGTGAAGTTAGTGAGCCAAATGGAGTTGTTCTCCCACAAGAACCACTCGGCTGATCCTTCTTCAATATGCCCTTCACCAACATGCAGTGTTTCCTTGATTGAATTAGCTCTCACACCAATATTTGCGTCTAGAGCCTTTGCATTGAGGGCTATCTGAAAACGGCTGTGGCGCTGAAGTTGCCTGTGAATGTGGAGTTGGTGGCATGTGAAACCCGCATGTGGAGCATTCGTTTGTGTGGGATGCTCTACCAGGTTCATTTCAGTCCTAGCCATACAAAGGGCACTAAGCATAGAGTGTGAAAACTGAGTTTCCTTGAGAGCTGCTTGGAAGCCTGATAGTGTGTGAAGTTAGTGAGCCAAATGGAGTTGTTCTCCCACAAGAACCACTCGGCTGATCCTTCTTCAATATGCCCTTCACCAACATGCAGTGTTTTCCTTGATTGAATTAGCTCTCACACCAATATTTGCGTCTAGAGCCTTTGCATTGAGGGCTATCTGAAAACGGCTGTGGCGCTGAAGTTGCCTGTGAATGTGGAGTTGGTGGCATGTGAAACCCGCATGTGGAGCATTCGTTTGTGTGGGATGCTCTACCAGGTTCATTTCAGTCCTAGCCATACAAAGGGCACTAAGCATAGAGTGTGAAAACTGAGTTTCCTTGAGAGCTGCTTGGAAGCCTGATGGTGTGTGAAGTTAGTGAGCCAAATGGAGTTGTTCTCCCACAAGAACCACTCGGCTGATCCTTCTTCAATATGCCCTTCACCAACATGCAGTGTTTCCTTGATTGAATTAGCTCTCACACCAATATTTGCGTCTAGAGCCTTTGCATTGAGGGCTATCTGAAAACGGCTGTGGCGCTGAAGTGGCCTGTGAATGTGGAGTTGGTGGCATGTGAAACCCGCATGTGGAGCATTCGTTTGTGTGGGATGCTCTACCAGGTTCATTTCAGTCCTAGCCATACAAAGGGCACTAAGCATAGAGTGTGAAAACTGAGTTTCCTTGAGAGCTGCTTGGAAGCCTGATGGTGTGTGAAGTTAGTGAGCCAAATGGAGTTGTTCTCCCACAAGAACCACTCGGCTGATCCTTCTTCAATATGCCCTTCACCAACATGCAGTGTTTCCTTGATTGAATTAGCTCTCACACCAATATTTGCGTCTAGAGCCTTTGCATTGAGGGCTATCTGAAAACGGCTGTGGCGCTGAAGTTGCCTGTGAATGTGGAGTTGGTGGCATGTGAAACCCGCATGTGGAGCATTCGTTTGTGTGGGATGCTCTACCAGGTTCATTCCTAGATAATGCACTCAAAGAGCACTAAGCATAGAGTGTGAAAACTGAGTTTCCTTGAGAGCTGCTTGGAAGCCTGATGGTGTGTGAAGTTAGTGAGCCAAATGGAGTTGTTCTCCCACAAGAACCACTCGGCTGATCCTTCTTCAATATGCCCTTCACCAACATGCAGTGTTTCCTTGATTGAATTAGCTCTCACACCAATATTTGCGTCTAGAGCCTTTGCATTTAGGGCTATCTGAAAACGGTTGTGGCGCTGAAGTTGCCTGTGAATGTGGAGTTGGTGGCATGTGAAACCCGCATGTGGAGCATTCGTTTGTGTGGGATGCTCTACCAGGTTCATTCCTAGATAATGCACTCAAAGGGCACTAAGCATAGAGTGTGAAAACTGAGTTTCCTTGAGAGCTGCTTGGAAGCCTGATGGTGTGTGAAGTTAGTGAGCCAAATGGAGTTGTTCTCCCACAAGAACCACTCGGCTGATCCTTCTTCAATATGCCCTTCACCAACATGCAGTGTTTCCTTGATTGAATTAGCTCTCACACCAATATTTGCGTCTAGAGCCTTTGCATTGAGGGCTATCTGAAAACGGATGTGGCGCTGAAGTTGCCTGTGAATGTGGAGTTGGTGGCATGTGAAACCCGCCTGTGGAGCATGCGTTTGTGTGGGATGCTCTACCAGGTTCATTCCTAGTTAATGCACTCAAAGGGCACTAAGCATAGAGTGTGAAAACTGAGTTTCCTTGAGAGCTGCTTGGAAGCCTGATGGTGTGTGAAGTTAGTGAGCCAAATGGAGTTGTTCTCCCACAAGAACCACTCGGCTGATTCTTCTTCAATATGCCCTTCACCAACATGCAGTGTTTCCTTGATTGAATTAGCTCTCACACCAATATTTGCGTTTAGAGCCTTTGCATTGAGGGCTATCTGAAAACGGCTGTGGCGCTGAAGTTGCCTGAGAATGTGGAGTTGGTGGCATGTGAAACCCGCATGTGGAGCATTCGTTTGTGTGGGATGCTGACCAAGCTTCATTTCAACCTAGGCACACATAGAGCACTAAGCATAGAGTGTGAAAACTGAGTTTCCTTGAGAGCTGCTTGGAAGCTTGATGGTGTTTGAAGTTAGTGAGCCAAATGGAGTTGTTCTCAAACAAGAACCACTCGGCTGATTCTTCTTCATTATGCCCTTCACCAACATGCAGTGTTTCCTTGATTGAATTAGCTCTCACACCAATATTTGCGTCTAGAGCCTTTGCATTGAGGGCTATCTGAAAACGGCTGTGGCGCTGAAGTTGCCTGTGAATGTGGAGTTGGTGGCATGTGAAACCCGCATGTGGAGCATTCGTTTGTGTGGGATGCTATCCAAGCTTCATTTCAGTCCTAAGCACTCAAAGGGCACTAAGCATAGAGTGTGAAAACTGAGTTTCCTTGAGAGCTGCTTGGAAGCCTGATGGTGTGTGAAGTTAGTGAGCCAAATGGAGTTGTTCTCCCACAAGAACCACTCGGCTGATCCTTCTTCAATATGCCCTTCACCAACATGCAGTGTTTCCTTGATTGAATTAGCTCTCACACCAATATTTGCGTCTAGAGCCTTTGCATTTAGGGCTATCTGAAAACGGCTGTGGCGCTGAAGTTGCCTGAGAATGTGGAGTTGGTGGCATGTGAAACCCGCATGTGGAGCATTCGTTTGTGTGGGATGCTCTACCAGGTTCATTCCTAGATAATGCACTCAAAGAGCACTAAGCATAGAGTGTGAAAACTGAGTTTCCTTGAGAGCTGCTTGGAAGCCTGATGGTGTGTGAAGTTAGTGAGCCATATGGAGTTGTTCTCCCACAAGAACCACTCGGCTGATCCATCTTCAATATGCCCTTCACCAACATGCAGTGTTTCCTTGATTGAATTAGCTCTCACACCAATATTTGCGTCTAGAGCCTTTGCATTTAGGGCTATCTGAAAACGGTTGTGGAGCTGAAGTTGCCTGTGAATGTGGAGTTGGTGGCATGTGAAACCCGCATGTGGAGCATTCGTTTGTGTGGGATGCTCTACCAGGTTCATTTCAGTCCTAGCCATACAAAGGGCACTAAGCATAGAGTGTGAAAACTGAGTTTCCTTGAGAGCTGCTTGGAAGCCTGATGGTGTGTGAAGTTAGTGAGCCAAATGGAGTTGTTCTCCCACAAGAACCACTCGGCTGATCCTTCTTCAATATGCCCTTCACCAACATGCAGTGTTTCCTTGATTGAATTAGCTCTCACACCAATATTTGCGTCTAGAGCCTTTGCATTGAGGGCTATCTGAAAATGGCTGTGGCGCTGAAGTGGCCTGTGAATGTGGAGTTGGTGGCATGTGAAACCCGCATGTGGAGCATTCGTTTGTGTGGGATGCTCTACCAGGTTCATTCCTAGATAATGCACTCAAAGGGCACTAAGCATAGAGTGTGAAAACTGAGTTTCCTTGAGAGCTGCTTGGAAGCCTGATGGTGTGTGAAGTTAGTGAGCCAAATGGAGTTGTTCTCCCACAAGAACCACTCGGCTGATCCTTCTTCAATATGCCCTTCACCAACATGCAGTGTTTCCTTGATTGAATTAGCTCTCACACCAATATTTGCGTCTAGAGCCTTTGCATTGAGGGCTATCTGAAAACGGCTGTGGCGCTGAAGTTGCCTGTGAATGTGGAGTTGGTGGCATGTGAAACCCGCATGTGGAGCATTCGTTTGTGTGGGATGCTGACCAAGCTTCATTTCAACCTAGGCACACATAGAGCACTAAGCATAGAGTGTGAAAACTGAGTTTCCTTGAGAGCTGCTTGGAAGCTTGATGGTGTTTGAAGTTAGTGAGCCAAATGGAGTTGTTCTCAAACAAGAACCACTCGGCTGATTCTTCTTCATTATGCCCTTCACCAACATGCAGTGTTTCCTTGATTGAATTAGCTCTCACACCAATATTTGCGTCTAGAGCCTTTGCATTGAGGGCTATCTGAAAACGGCTGTGGCGCTGAAGTTGCCTGTGAATGTGGAGTTGGTGGCATGTGAAACCCGCATGTGGAGCATTCGTTTGTGTGGGATGCTATCCAAGCTTCATTTCAGTCCTAAGCACTCAAAGGGCACTAAGCATAGAGTGTGAAAACTGAGTTTCCTTGAGAGCTGCTTGGAAGCCTGATGGTGTGTGAAGTTAGTGAGCCAAATGGAGTTGTTCTCCCACAAGAACCACTCGGCTGATCCTTCTTCAATATGCCCTTCACCAACATGCAGTGTTTCCTTGATTGAATTAGCTCTCACACCAATATTTGCGTCTAGAGCCTTTGCATTTAGGGCTATCTGAAAACGGCTGTGGCGCTGAAGTTGCCTGAGAATGTGGAGTTGGTGGCATGTGAAACCCGCATGTGGAGCATTCGTTTGTGTGGGATGCTCTACCAGGTTCATTCCTAGATAATGCACTCAAAGAGCACTAAGCATAGAGTGTGAAAACTGAGTTTCCTTGAGAGCTGCTTGGAAGCCTGATGGTGTGTGAAGTTAGTGAGCCATATGGAGTTGTTCTCCCACAAGAACCACTCGGCTGATCCATCTTCAATATGCCCTTCACCAACATGCAGTGTTTCCTTGATTGAATTAGCTCTCACACCAATATTTGCGTCTAGAGCCTTTGCATTTAGGGCTATCTGAAAACGGTTGTGGAGCTGAAGTTGCCTGTGAATGTGGAGTTGGTGGCATGTGAAACCCGCATGTGGAGCATTCGTTTGTGTGGGATGCTCTACCAGGTTCATTCCTAGATAATGCACTCAAAGGGCACTAAGCATAGAGTGTGAAAACTGAGTTTCCTTGAGAGCTGCTTGGAAGCCTGATGGTGTGTGAAGTTAGTGAGCCAAATGGAGTTGTTCTCCCACAAGAACCACTCGGCTGATCCTTCTTCAATATGCCCTTCACCAACATGCAGTGTTTCCTTGATTGAATTAGCTCTCACACCAATATTTGCGTCTAGAGCCTTTGCATTGAGGGCTATCTGAAAACGGCTGTGGCGCTGAAGTTGCCTGTGAATGTGGAGTTGGTGGCATGTGAAACCCGCATGTGGAACATTCGTTTGTGTGGGATGCTCTACCAGGTTCATTCCTAGATAATGCACTCAAAGGGCACTAAGCATAGAGTGTGAAAACTGAGTTTCCTTGAGAGCTGCTTGGAAGCCTGATGGTGTGTGAAGTTAGTGAGCCAAATGGAGTTGTTCTCCCACAAGAACCACTCGGCTGATCCTTCTTCAATATGCCCTTCACCAACATGCAGTGTTTTCCTTGATTGAATTAGCTCTCACACCAATATTTGCGTCTAGAGCCTTTGCATTGAGGGCTATCTGAAAACGGCTGTGGCGCTGAAGTTGCCTGTGAATGTGGAGTTGGTGGCATGTGAAACCCGCATGTGGAGCATTCGTTTGTGTGGGATGCTTTACCAGGTTCATTTCAGTCCTAGCCATACAAAGGGCCCTAAGCATAGAGTGTGAAAACTGAGTTTCCTTGAGAGCTGCTTGGAAGCCTGATGGTGTGTGAAGTTAGTGAGCCAAATGGAGTTGTTCTCCCACAAGAACCACTCGGCTGATCCTTCTTCAATATGCCCTTCACCAACATGCAGTGTTTCCTTGATTGAATTAGCTCTCACACCAATATTTGCGTCTAGAGCCTTTGCATTGAGGGCTATCTGAAAACGGCTGTGGCGCTGAAGTTGCCTGTGAATGTGGAGTTGGTGGCATGTGAAACCCGCATGTGGAGCATTCGTTTGTGTGGGATGCTCTACCAGGTTCATTTCAGTCCTAGCCATACAAAGGGCACTAAGCTTAGAGTGTGAAAACTGAGTTTCCTTGAGAGCTGCTTGGAAGCCTGATGGTGTGTGAAGTTAGTGAGCCAAATGGAGTTGTTCTCCCACAAGAACCACTCTGCTGATCCTTCTTCAATATGCCCTTCACCAACATGCAGTGTTTCCTTGATTGAATTAGCTCTCACACCAATATTTGCGTCTAGAGCCTTTGCATTGAGGGCTATCTGAAAACGGCTGTGGCGCTGAAGTTGCCTGTGAATGTGGAGTTGGTGGCATGTGAAACCCGCATGTGGAGCATTCGTTTGTGTGGGATGCTCTACCAGGTTCATTCCTAGATAATGCACTCAAAGCGCACTAAGCATAGAGTGTGAAAACTGAGTTTCCTTGAGAGCTGCTTGGAAGCCTGATGGTGTGTGAAGTTAGTGAGCCAAATGGAGTTGTTCTCCCACAAGAACCACTCGGCTGATCCTTCTTCAATATGCCCTTCACCAACATGCAGTGTTTCCTTGATTGAATTAGCTCTCACACCAATATTTGCGTCTAGAGCCTTTGCATTGAGGGCTATCTGAAAACGGCTGTGGCGCTGAAGTTGCCTGTGAATGTGGAGTTGGTGGCATGTGAAAACCGCATGTGGAGCATTCGGTTGTGTGGGATGCTCTACCAGGTTCATTTCAGGCCTAGCCATACAAAGGGCACTAAGCATAGAGTGTGAAAACTGAGTTTGCTTGAGAGCTGCTTGGAAGCCTGATGGTGTGTGAAGTTAGTGAGCCAAATGGAGTTGTTCTCCCACAAGAACCACTCGGCTGAGCCTTTTTCAATATGCCCTTCACCAACATGCAGTGTTTCCTTGATTGAATTAGCTCTCACACCAATATTTGCGTCTAGAGCCTTTGCATTGAGGGCTATCTGAAAACGGCTGTGGCGCTGAAGTTGCCTGTGAATGTGGAGTTGGTGGCATGTGAAACCCGCATGTGGAGCATTCGTTTGTGTGGGATGCTCTACCAGGTTCTTTCCTAGATAATGCACTCAAAGAGCACTAAGCATAGAGTGTGAAAACTGAGTTTCCTTGAGAGCTGCTTGGAAGCCTGATGGTGTGTGAAGTTAGTGAGCCAAATGGAGTTGTTCTCCCACAAGAACCACTCGGCTGATCCTTCTTCAATATGCCCTTCACCAACATGCAGTGTTTCCTTGATTGAATTAGCTCTCACACCAATATTTGCGTCTAGAGCCTTTGCATTGAGGGCTATCTGAAAACGGTTGTGGCGCTGAAGTTGCCTGTGAATGTGGAGTTGGTGGCATGTGAAACCCGCATGTGGAGCATTCGTTTGTGTGGGATGCTCTACCAGGTTCATTCCTAGATAATGCACTCAAAGGGCACTAAGCATAGAGTGTGAAAACTGAGTTTCCTTGAGAGCTGCTTGGAAGCCTGATGGTGTGTGAAGTTAGTGAGCCAAATGGAGTTGTTCTCCCACAAGAACCACTCGGCTGATCCTTCTTCAATATGCCCTTCACCAACATGCAGTGTTTCCTTGATTGAATTAGCTCTCACACCAATATTTGCGTCTAGAGCCTTTGCATTGAGGGCTATCTGAAAAAGGCTGTGGCGCTGAAGTTGCCTGTGAATGTGGAGTTGGTGGCATGTGAAACCCGCATGTGGAGCATTCGTTTGTGTGGGATGCTCTACCAGGTTCATTTCAGTCCTAGCCATACAAAGGGCACTAAGCATAGAGTGTGAAAACTGAGTTTCCTTGACAGCTGCTTGGAAGCCTGATGGTGTGTGAAGTTAGTGAGCCAAATGGAGTTGTTCTCCCACAAGAACCACTCGGCTGATCCTTCTTCAATATGCCCTTCACCAACATGCAGTGTTTCCTTGATTGAATTAGCTCTCACACCAATATTTGCGTCTAGAGCCTTTGCATTGAGGGCTATCTGAAAACGGCTGTGGCGCTGAAGTTGCCTGTGAATGTGGAGTTGGTGGCATGTGAAACCCGCATGTGGAGCATTCGTTTGTGTGGGATGCTCTACCAGGTTCATTTCAGTCCTAGCCATACAAAGGGCACTAAGCATAGAGTGTGAAACCTGAGTTTCCTTGAGAGCTGCTTGGAAGCCTGATGGTGTGTGAAGTTAGTGAGCCAAATGGAGTTGTTCTCCAACAAGAACCACTCTGCTGATCCTTCTTCAATATGCCCTTCACCAACATGAAGTGTTTCCTTGATTGAATTAGCTCTCACACCAATATTTGCGTCTAGAGCCTTTGCATTGAGGGCTATCTGAAAACGGCTGTGGCGCTGAAGTTGCCTGTGAATGTGGAGTTGGTGGCATGTGAAACCCGCATGTGGAGCATTCGTTTGTGTGGGATGCTCTACCAGGTTCATTTCAGTCCTAGCCATACAAAGGGCACTAAGCATAGAGTGTGAAAACTGAGTTTCCTTGAGAGCTGCTTGGAAGCCTGATGGTGTGTGAAGTTAGTGAGCCAAATGGAGTTGTTCTCCCACAAGAACCACTCGGCTGATCCTTCTTCAATATGCCCTTCACCAACATGCAGTGTTTCCTTGATTGAATTAGCTCTCACACCAATATTTGCGTCTAGAGCCTTTGCATTGAGGGCTATGTGAAAACGGCTGTGGTGCTGAAGTTGCCTGTGAATGTGGAGTTGGTGGCATGTGAAACCCGCATGTGGAGCATTCGTTTGTGTGGGATGCTCTACCAGGTTCATTCCTAGATAATGCATTCAAAGGGCACTAAGCATAGAGTGTGAAAACTGAGTTTCCTTGAGAGCTGCTTGGAAGCCTGATGGTGTGTGACGTTAGTGAGCCAAATGGAGTTGTTCTCCCACAAGAACCACTCGGCTGATCCTTCTTCAATATGCCCTTCACCAACATGCAGTGTTTCCTTGATTGAATTAGCTCTCACACCAATATTTGCGTCTAGAGCCTTTGCATTGAGGGCTATCTGAAAACGGCTGTGGCGCTGGAGTTGCCTGTGAATCTGGAGTTGGTGGCATGTGAAACCCGCATGTGGAGCATTCGTTTGTGTGGGATGCTCTACCAGGTTCATTCCTAGATAATGCACTCAAAGAGCACTAAGCATAGAGTGTGAAAACTGAGTTTCCTTGAGAGCTGCTTGGAAGCCTGATGGTGTGTGAAGTTAGTGAGCCAAATGGAGTTGTTCTCCCACAAGAACCACTCGGCTGATCCTTCTTCAATATGCCCTTCACCAACATGCAGTGTTTCCTTGATTGAATTAGCTCTCACACCAATATTTGCGTCTAGAGCCTTTGCATTGAGGGCTATCTGAAAACGGCTGTGGCGCTGAAGTTGCCTGTGAATGTGGAGTTGGTGGCATGTGAAACCCGCATGTGGAGCATTCGTTTGTGTGGGATGCTCTACCAGGTTCATTTCAGTCCTAGCCATACAAAGGGCACTAAGCATAGAGTGTGAAACCTGAGTTTCCTTGAGAGCTGCTTGGAAGCCTGATGGTGTGTGAAGTTAGTGAGCCAAATGGAGTTGTTCTCCAACAAGAACCACTCTGCTGATCCTTCTTCAATATGCCCTTCACCAACATGAAGTGTTTCCTTGATTGAATTAGCTCTCACACCAATATTTGCGTCTAGAGCCTTTGCATTGAGGGCTATCTGAAAACGGCTGTGGCGCTGAAGTTGCCTGTGAATGTGGAGTTGGTGGCATGTGAAACCCGCATGTGGAGCATTCGTTTGTGTGGGATGCTCTACCAGGTTCATTTCAGTCCTAGCCATACAAAGGGCACTAAGCATAGAGTGTGAAAACTGAGTTTCCTTGAGAGCTGCTTGGAAGCCTGATGGTGTGTGAAGTTAGTGAGCCAAATGGAGTTGTTCTCCCACAAGAACCACTCGGCTGATCCTTCTTCAATATGCCCTTCACCAACATGCAGTGTTTCCTTGATTGAATTAGCTCTCACACCAATATTTGCGTCTAGAGCCTTTGCATTGAGGGCTATGTGAAAACGGCTGTGGTGCTGAAGTTGCCTGTGAATGTGGAGTTGGTGGCATGTGAAACCCGCATGTGGAGCATTCGTTTGTGTGGGATGCTCTACCAGGTTCATTCCTAGATAATGCATTCAAAGGGCACTAAGCATAGAGTGTGAAAACTGAGTTTCCTTGAGAGCTGCTTGGAAGCCTGATGGTGTGTGACGTTAGTGAGCCAAATGGAGTTGTTCTCCCACAAGAACCACTCGGCTGATCCTTCTTCAATATGCCTTCACCAACATGCAGTGTTTCCTTGATTGAATTAGCTCTCACACCAATATTTGCGTCTAGAGCCTTTGCATTGAGGGCTATCTGAAAACGGCTGTGGCGCTGGAGTTGCCTGTGAATCTGGAGTTGGTGGCATGTGAAACCCGCATGTGGAGCATTCGTTTGTGTGGGATGCTCTACCAGGTTCATTCCTAGATAATGCACTCAAAGAGCACTAAGCATAGAGTGTGAAAACTGAGTTTCCTTGAGAGCTGCTTGGAAGCCTGATGGTGTGTGAAGTTAGTGAGCCAAATGGAGTTGTTCTCCCACAAGAACCACTCGGCTGATCCTTCTTCAATATGCCCTTCACCAACATGCAGTGTTTCCTTGATTGAATTAGCTCTCACACCAATATTTGCGTCTAGAGCCTTTGCATTTAGGGCTATCTGAAAACGGTTGTGGCGCTGAAGTTGCCTGTGAATGTGGAGTTGGTGGCATGTGAAACCCGCATGTGGAGCATTCGTTTGTGTGGGATGCTCTACCAGGTTCATTCCTAGATAATGCACTCAAAGCGCACTAAGCATAGAGTGTGAAAACTGAGTTTCCTTGAGAGCTGCTTGGAAGCCTGATGGTGTGTGAAGTTAGTGAGCCAAATGGAGTTGTTCTCCCACAAGAACCACTCGGCTGATCCTTCTTCAATATGCCCTTCACCAACATGCAGTGTTTCCTTGATTGAATTAGCTCTCACACCAATATTTGCGTCTAGAGCCTTTGCATTGAGGGCTATCTGAAAACGGCTGTGGCGCTGAAGTTGCCTGTGAATGTGGAGTTGGTGGCATGTGAAACCCGCATGTGGAGCATTCGTTTGTGTGGGATGCTCTACCAGGTTCATTTCAGTCCTAGCCATACAAAGGGCACTAAGCATAGAGTGTGAAAACTGAGTTTCCTTGAGAGCTGCTTGGAAGCCTGATGGTGTGTGAAGTTAGTGAGCCAAATGGAGTTGTTCTCCCACAAAAGAACCACTCGGCTGATCCTTCTTCAATATGCCCTTCACCAACATGCAGTGTTTCCTTGATTGAATTAGCTCTCACACCAATATTTGCGTCTAGAGCCTTTGCATTGAGGGCTATCTGAAAACGGCTGTGGCGCTGAAGTTGCCTGTGAATGTGGAGTTGGTGGCATGTGAAACCCGCATGTGGAGCATTCGTTTGTGTGGGATGCTCTACCAGGTTCATTTCAGTCCTAGCCATACAAAGGGCACTAAGCATAGAGTGTGAAAACTGAGTTTCCTTGAGAGCTGCTTGGAAGCCTGATGGTGTGTGAAGTTAGTAAGCTAAATGGAGTTGTTCTCCCACAAGAACCACTCGGCTGATCCTTCTTCAATATGCCCTTCACCAACATGCAGTGTTTCCTTGATTGAATTAGCTCTCACACCAATATTTGCGTCTAGAGCCTTTGCATTGAGGGCTATCTGAAAACGGCTGTGGCGCTGAAGTTGCCTGTGAATGTGGAGTTGGTGGCATGTGAAACCCGCATGTGGAGCATTCGTTTGTGTGGGATGCTCTACCAGGTTCATTTCAGTCCTAGCCATACAAAGGGCACTAAGCATAGAGTGTGAAAACTGAGTTTCCTTGAGAGCTGCTTGGAAGCCTGATGGTGTGTGAAGTTAGTGAGCCAAATGGAGTTGTTCTCCCACAAGAACCACTCGGCTGATCCTTCTTCAATATGCCCTTCACCAACATGCAGTGTTTCCTTGATTGAATTAGCTCTCACACCAATATTTGCGTCTAGAGCCTTTGCATTGAGGGCTATGTGAAAACGGCTGTGGCGCTGAAGTTGCCTGTGAATGTGGAGTTGGTGGCATGTGAAACCCGCATGTGGAGCATTCGTTTGTGTGGGATGCTCTACCAGGTTCATTTCAGTCCTAGCCATACAAAGGGCACTAAGCATAGAGTGTGAAAACTGAGTTTCCTTGAGAGCTGCTTGGAAGCCTGATAGTGTGTGAAGTTAGTGAGCCAAATGGAGTTGTTCTCCCACAAGAACCACTCGGCTGATCCTTCTTCAATATGCCCTTCACCAACATGCAGTGTTTTCCTTGATTGAATTAGCTCTCACACCAATATTTGCGTCTAGAGCCTTTGCATTGAGGGCTATCTGAAAACGGCTGTGGCGCTGAAGTTGCCTGTGAATGTGGAGTTGGTGGCATGTGAAACCCGCATGTGGAGCATTCGTTTGTGTGGGATGCTCTACCAGGTTCATTCCTAGATAATGCACTCAAAGGGCACTAAGCATAGAGTGTGAAAACTGAGTTTCCTTGAGAGCTGCTTGGAAGCTTGATGGTGTGTGAAGTTAGTGAGCCAAATGGAGTTGTTCTCCCACAAGAACCACTCGGCTGATCCTTCTTCAATATGCCCTTCACCAACATGCAGTGTTTCCTTGATTGAATTAGCTCTCACACCAATATTTGCGTCTAGAGCCTTTGCATTGAGGGCTATCTGAAAACGGCTGTGGCGCTGAAGTTGCCTGTGAATGTGGAGTTGGTGGCATGTGAAACCCGCATGTGGAGCATTCGTTTGTGTGGGATGCTCTACCAGGTTCATTTCAGTCCTAGCCATACAAAGGGCACTAAGCATAGAGTGTGAAAACTGAGTTTCCTTGAGAGCTGCTTGGAAGCCTGATGGTGTGTGAAGTTAGTGAGCCAAATGGAGTTGTTCTCCCACAAGAACCACTCTGCTGATCCTTCTTCAATATGCCCTTCAGCAATATGCAGTGTTTCCTTGATTGAATTAGCTCTCACACCAATATTTGCGTCTAGAGCCTTTGCATTGAGGGCTATCTGAAAACGGCTGTGGCGCTGAAGTTGCCTGTGAATGTGGAGTTGGTGGCATGTGAAACCCGCATGTGGAGCATTCGTTTGTGTGGGATGCTCTACCAGGTTCATTTCAGTCCTAGCCATACAAAGGGCGCTAAGCATAGAGTGTGAAAACTGAGTTTCCTTGAGAGCTGCTTGGAAGCCTGATGGTGTGTGAAGTTAGTAAGCCAAATGGAGTTGTTCTCCAACAAGAACCACTCGGCTGATCCTTCTTCAATATGCCCTTCACCAACATGCAGTGTTTCCTTGATTGAATTAGCTCTCACACCAATATTTGCGTCTAGAGCCTTTGCATTGAGGGCTATCTGAAAACGGCTGTGGCGCTGAAGTTGCCTGTGAATGTGGAGTTGGTGGCATGTGAAACCCGCATGTGGAGCATTCGTTTGTGTGGGATGCTCTACCAGGTTCATTTCAGTCCTAGCCATACAAAGGGCACTAAGCATAGAGTGTGAAAACTGAGTTTCCTTGAGAGCTGCTTGGAAGCCTGATGGTGTGTGAAGTTAGTGAGCCAAATGGAGTTGTTCTCCCACAAGAACCACTCGGCTGATCCTTCTTCAATATGCCCTTCACCAACATGCAGTGTTTCCTTGATTGAATTAGCTCTCACACCAATATTTGCGTCTAGAGCCTTTGCATTGAGGGCTATGTGAAAACGGCTGTGGCGCTGAAGTTGCCTGTGAATGTGGAGTTGGTGGCATGTGAAACCCGCATGTGGAGCATTCGTTTGTGTGGGATGCTCTACCAGGTTCATTTCAGTCCTAGCCATACAAAGGGCACTAAGCATAGAGTGTGAAAACTGAGTTTCCTTGAGAGCTGCTTGGAAGCCTGATGGTGTGTGAAGTTAGTGAGCCAAATGGAGTTGTTCTCCCACAAGAACCACTCGGCTGATCCTTCTTCAATATGCCCTTCACCAACATGCAGTGTTTCCTTGATTGAATTAGCTCTCACACCAATATTTGCGTCTAGAGCCTTTGCATTGAGGGCTATGTGAAAAAGGCTGTGGTGCTGAAGTTGCCTGTGAATGTGGAGTTGGTGGCATGTGAAACCCGCATGTGGAGCATTCGTTTGTGTGGGATGCTCTACCAGGTTCATTTCAGTCCTAGCCATACAAAGGGCACTAAGCATAGAGTGTGAAAACTGAGTTTCCTTGAGAGCTGCTTGGAAGCCTGATAGTGTGTGAAGTTAGTGAGCCAAATGGAGTTGTTCTCCCACAAGAACCACTCGGCTGATCCTTCTTCAATATGCCCTTCACCAACATGCAGTGTTTTCCTTGATTGAATTAGCTCTCACACCAATATTTGCGTCTAGAGCCTTTGCATTGAGGGCTATCTGAAAACGGCTGTGGCGCTGAAGTTGCCTGTGAATGTGGAGTTGGTGGCATGTGAAACCCGCATGTGGAGCATTCGTTTGTGTGGGATGCTCTACCAGGTTCATTTCAGTCCTAGCCATACAAAGGGCACTAAGCATAGAGTGTGAAAACTGAGTTTCCTTGAGAGCTGCTTGGAAGCCTGATGGTGTGTGAAGTTAGTGAGCCAAATGGAGTTGTTCTCCCACAAGAACCACTCGGCTGATCCTTCTTCAATATGCCCTTCACCAACATGCAGTGTTTCCTTGATTGAATTAGCTCTCACACCAATATTTGCGTCTAGAGCCTTTGCATTGAGGGCTATCTGAAAACGGCTGTGGCGCTGAAGTTGCCTGTGAATGTGGAGTTGGTGGCATGTGAAACCCGCATGTGGAGCATTCTGTTGTGTGGGATGCGCTACCAAGTTCATTTCAGTCCTAGCCATACAAAGGGCACTAAGCATAGAGTGTGAAAACTGAGTTTCCTTGAGAGCTGCTTGGAAGCCTGATGGTGTGTGAAGTTAGTGAGCCAAATGGAGTTGTTCTCCCACAAGAACCACTCGGCTGATCCTTCTTCAATATGCCCTTCACCAACATGCAGTGTTTCCTTGATTGAATTAGCTCTCACACCAATATTTGCGTCTAGAGCCTTTGCATTGAGGGCTATCTGAAAACGGCTGTGGCGCTGAAGTTGCCTGTGAATGTGGAGTTGGTGGCATGTGAAACCCGCATGTGGAGCATTCGTTTGTGTGGGATGCTCTACCAGGTTCATTCCTAGATAATGCACTCAAAGGGCACTAAGCATAGAGTGTGAAAACTGAGTTTCCTTGAGAGCTGCTTGGAAGCCTGATGGTGTGTGAAGTTAGTGAGCCAAATGGAGTTGTTCTCCCACAAGAACCACTCGGCTGATCCTTCTTCAATATGCCCTTCACCAACATGCAGTGTTTCCTTGATTGAATTAGCTCTCATACGAATATTTGCGTCTAGAGCCTTTGCATTGAGGGCTATCTGAAAACGGCTGTGGCGCTGAAGTTGCCTGTGAATGTGGAGTTGGTGGCATGTGAAACCCGCAGGTGGAGCATTCGTTTGTGTGGGATGCTCTACCAGGTTCATTTCAGTCCTAGCCATACAAAGGGCACTAAGCATAGAGTGTGAAAACTGAGTTTCCTTGAGAGCTGCTTGGAAGCCTGATGGTGTGTGAAGTTAGTGAGCCAAATGGAGTTGTTCTCCCACAAGAACCACTCGGCTGATCCTTCTTCAATATGCCCCTCACCAACATGCAGTGTTTCCTTGATTGAATTAGCTCTCACACCAATATTTGCGTCTAGAGCCTTTGCATTGAGGGCTATCTGAAAACGGCTGTGGCGCTGAAGTTGCCTGTGAATGTGGAGTTGGTGGCATGTGAAACCCGCATGTGGAGCATTCGTTTGTGTGGGATGCTCTACCAGGTTCATTTCAGTCCTAGCCATACAAAGGGCACTAAGCAGAGTGTGAAAACTGAGTTTCCTTGAGAGCTGCTTGGAAGCCTGATGGTGTGTGAAGTTAGTGAGCCAAATGGAGTTGTTCTCCCACAAGAACCACTCGGCTGATCCTTCTTCAATATGCCCTTCACCAACATGCAGTGTTTCCTTGATTGAATTAGCTCTCACACCAATATTTGCGTCTAGAGCCTTTGCATTTAGGGCTATCTGAAAACGGTTGTGGCGCTGAAGTTGCCTGTGAATGTGGAGTTGGTGGCATGTGAAACCCGCATGTGGAGCATTCGTTTGTGTGGGATGCTCTACCAGGTTCATTCCTAGATAATGCACTCAAAGGGCACTAAGCATAGAGTGTGAAAACTGAGTTTCCTTGAGAGCTGCTTGGAAGCCTGATGGTGTGTGAAGTTAGTGAGCCAAATGGAGTTGTTCTCCCACAAGAACCACTCGGCTGATCCTTCTTCAATATGCCCTTCACCAACATGCAGTGTTTCCTTGATTGAATTAGCTCTCACACCAATATTTGCGTCTAGAGCCTTTGCATTGAGGGCTATCTGAAAACGGCTGTGGCGCTGAAGTTGCCTGTGAATGTGGATTTGGTGGCATGTGAAACCCGCATGTGGAGCATTCGTTTGTGTGGGATGCTCTACCAGGTTCATTTCAGTCCTAGCCATACAAAGGGCACTAAGCATAGAGTGTGAAAACTGAGTTTCCTTGAGAGCTGCTTGGAAGCCTGATGGTGTGTGAAGTTAGTAAGCCAAATGGAGTTGTTCTCCCACAAGAACCACTCTGCTGATCCTTCTTCAATATGCCCTTCACCAACATGCAGTGTTTCCTTGATTGAATTAGCTCTCACACCAATATTTGCGTCTAGAGCCTTTGCATTGAGGGCTATCTGAAAACGGCTGTGGCGCTGAAGTTGCCTGTGAATGTGGAGTTGGTGGCATGTGAAACCCGCATGTGGAGCATTCGTTTGTGTGGGATGCTCTTCCAGGTTCATTTCAGTCCTAGCCATACAAAGGGCACTAAGCATAGAGTGTGAAAACTGAGTTTCCTTGAGAGCTGCTTGGAAGCCTGATGGTGTGTGAAGTTAGTGAGCCAAATGTAGTTGTTCTCCCACAAGAACCACTCGGCTGATCCTTCTTCAATATGCCCTTCACCAACATGCAGTGTTTCCTTGATTGAATTAGCTCTCACACCAATATTTGCGTCTAGAGCCTTTGCATTGAGGGCTATGTGAAAACGGCTGTGGTGCTGAAGTTGCCTGTGAATGTGGAGTTGGTGGCATGTGAAACCCGCATGTGGAGCATTCGTTTGTGTGGGATGCTCTACCAGGTTCATTTCAGTCCTAGCCATACAAAGGGCACTAAGCATAGAGTGTGAAAACTGAGTTTCCTTGAGAGCTGCTTGGAAGCCTGATAGTGTGTGAAGTTAGTGAGCCAAATGGAGTTGTTCTCCCACAAGAACCACTCGGCTGATCCTTCTTCAATATGCCCTTCACCAACATGCAGTGTTTTCCTTGATTGAATTAGCTCTCACACCAATATTTGCGTCTAGAGCCTTTGCATTGAGGGCTATGTGAAAACGGCTGTGGCGCTGAAGTTGCCTGTGAATGTGGAGTTGGTGGCATGTGAAACCCGCATGTGGAGCATTCGTTTGTGTGGGATGCTCTACCAGGTTCATTCCTAGATAATGCACTCAAAGGGCACTAAGCATAGAGTGTGAAAACTGAGTTTCCTTGAGAGCTGCTTGGAAGCCTGATGGTGTGTGAAGTTAGTGAGCCAAATGGAGTTGTTCTCCCACAAGAACCACTCGGCTGATCCTTCTTCAATATGCCCTTCACCAACATGCAGTGTTTCCTTGATTGAATTAGCTCTCACACCAATATTTGCGTCTAGAGCCTTTGCATTGAGGGCTATCTGAAAACGGCTGTGGCGCTGAAGTTGCCTGTGAATGTGGAGTTGGTGGCATGTGAAACCCGCATGTGGAGCATTCGTTTGTGTGGGATGCTCTACCAGGTTCTTTCCTAGATAATGCACTCAAAGAGCACTAAGCATAGAGTGTGAAAACTGAGTTTCCTTGAGAGCTGCTGCTTGGAAGCCTGATGGTGTGTGAAGTTAGTGAGCCAAATGGAGTTGTTCTCCCACAAGAACCACTCGGCTGATCCTTCTTCAATATGCCCTTCACCAACATGCAGTGTTTCCTTGATTGAATTAGCTCTCACACCAATATTTGCGTCTAGAGCCTTTGCATTGAGGGCTATCTGAAAACGGCTGTGGCGCTGAAGTTGCCTGTGAATGTGGAGTTGGTGGCATGTGAAACCCGCATGTGGAGCAATCGTTTGTGTGGGATGCTCTACCAGGTTCATTTCAGTCCTAGCCATACAAGGGGCACTAAGCATTGAGTGTGAAAACTGAGTTTCCTTGAGAGCTGCTTGGAAGCCTGATGGTGTGTGAAGTTAGTGAGCCAAATGGAGTTGTTCTCCCACAAGAACCACTCGGCTGATCCTTCTTCAATATGCCCTTCACCAACATGCAGTGTTTCCTTGATTGAATTAGCTCTCACACCAATATTTGCGTCTAGAGCCTTTGCATTGAGGGCTATCTGAAAACGGCTGTGGCGCTGAAGTTGCCTGTGAATGTGGAGTTGGTGGCATGTGAAACCCGCATGTGGAGCATTCGTTTGTGTGGGATGCTCTACCAGGTTCATTCCTAGATAATGCACTCAAAGGGCACTAAGCATAGAGTGTGAAAACTGAGTTTCCTTGAGAGCTGCTTGGAAGCCTGATGGTGTGTGAAGTTAGTGAGCCAAATGGAGTTGTTCTCCCACAAGAACCACTCGGCTGGTCCTTCTTCAATATGCCCTTCACCAACATGCAGTGTTTCCTTGATTGAATTAGCTCTCACACCAATATTTGCGTCTAGAGCCTTTGCATTGAGGGCTATGTGAAAACGGCTGTGGCGCTGAAGTTGCCTGTGAATGTGGAGTTGGTGGCATGTGAAACCCGCATGTGGAGCATTCGTTTGTGTGGGATGCTCTACCAGGTTCATTCCTAGATAATGCACTCAAAGGGCACTAAGCATAGAGTGTGAAAACTGAGTTTCCTTGAGAGCTGCTTGGAAGCCTGATGGTGTGTGAAGTTAGTGAGCCAAATGGAGTTGTTCTCCCACAAGAACCACTCGGCTGATCCTTCTTCAATATGCCCTTCACCAACATGCAGTGTTTCCTTGATTGAATTAGCTCTCATACCAATATTTGCGTCTAGAGCCTTTGCATTGAGGGCTATCTGAAAACGGCTGTGGCGCTGAAGTTGCCTGTGAATGTGGAGTTGGTGGCATGTGAAACCCGCATGTGGAGCACTGATTTGTGTGGGATGCTCTACCAGGTTCATTTCAGTCCTAGCCATACAAGGGGAACTAAGCATAGAGTGTGAAAACTGAGTTTCCTTGAGAGCTGCTTGGAAGCCTGATGGTGTGTGAAGTTAGTGAGCCAAATGGAGTTGTTCTCCCACAAGAACCACTCGGCTGATCCTTCTTCAATATGCCCTTCACCGACATGCAGTGTTTCCTTGATTGAATTAGCTCTCACACCAATATTTGCGTCTAGAGCCTTTGCATTGAGGGCTATGTGAAAACGGCTGTGGCGCTGAAGTTGCCTGTGAATGTGGAGTTGGTGGCATGTGAAACCCGCATGTGGAGCATTCATTTGTGTGGGATGCTCTACCAGGTTCATTCCTAGATAATGCACTCAAAGGGCACTAAGCATAGAGTGTGAAAACTGAGTTTCCTTGAGAGCTGCTTGGAAGCCTGATGGTGTGTGAAGTTAGCGAGCCAAATGGAGTTGTTCTCCCACAAGAACCACTCGGCTGGTCCTTCTTCAATATGCCCTTCACCAACATGCAGTGTTTCCTTGATTGAATTAGCTCTCACACCAATATTTGCGTCTAGAGCCTTTGCATTGAGGGCTATCTGAAAACGGCTGTGGCGCTGAAGTTGCCTGTGAATGTGGAGTTGGTGGCATGTGAAACCCGCATGTGGAGCATTCGTTTGTGTGGGATGCTCTACCAGGTTCATTCCTAGATAATGCACTCAAAGGGCACTAAGCATAGAGTGTGAAAACTGAGTTTCCTTGAGAGCTGCTTGGAAGCCTGATGGTGTGTGAAGTTAGTGAGCCAAATGGAGTTGTTCTCCCACAAGAACCACTCGGCTGATCCTTCTTCAATATGCCCTTCACCAACATGCAGTGTTTCCTTGATTGAATTAGCTCTCATACCAATATTTGCGTCTAGAGCCTTTGCATTGAGGGCTATCTCAAAACGGCTGTGGCGCTGAAGTTGCCTGTGAATGTGGAGTTGGTGGCATGTGAAACCCGCATGTGGAGCACTGATTTGTGTGGGATGCTCTACCAGGTTCATTTCAGTCCTAGCCATACAAGGGGCACTAAGCATAGAGTGTGAAAACTGAGTTTCCTTGAGAGCTGCTTGGAAGCCTGATGGTGTGTGAAGTTAGTGAGCCAAATGGAGTTGTTCTCCCACAAGAACCACTCGGCTGATCCTTCTTCAATATGCCCTTCACCGACATGCAGTGTTTCCTTGATTGAATTAGCTCTCACACCAATATTTGCGTCTAGAGCCTTTGCATTGAGGGCTATCTGAAAACGGCTGTGGCGCTGAAGTTGCCTGTGAATGTGGAGTTGGTGGCATGTGAAATCCGCATGTGGAGCATTCGTTTGTGTGGGATGCTCTACCAGGTTCATTCCTAGATAATGCACTCAAAGGGCACTAAGCATAGAGTGTGAAAACTGAGTTTCCTTGAGAGCTGCTTGGAAGCCTGATGGTGTGTGAAGTTAGTGAGCCAAATGGAGTTGTTCTCCCACAAGAACCACTCGGCTGATCCTTCTTCAATATGCCCTTCACCAACATGCAGTGTTTCTTTGATTGAATTAGCTCTCACACCAATATTTGCGTCTAGAGCCTTTGCATTAAGGGCTATCTGAAAACGGCTGTGGCGCTGAAGTTGCCTGTGAATGTGGAGTTGGTGGCATGTGAAACCCGCATGTGGAGCATTCGTTTCTGTGGGATGCTCTACCAGGTTCATTCCTAGATAATGCACTCAAAGAGCACTAAGCATAGAGTGTGAAAACTGAGTTTCCTTGAGAGCTGCTGCTTGGAAGCCTGATGGTGTGTGAAGTTAGTGAGCCAAATGGAGTTGTTCTCCCACAAGAACCACTCGGCTGATCCTTCTTCAATATGCCCTTCACCAACATGCAGTGTTTCCTTGATTGAATTAGCTCTCACACCAATATTTGCGTCTAGAGCCTTTGCATTGAGGGCTATCTGAAAACGGCTGTGGCGCTGAAGTTGCCTGTGAATGTGGAGTTGGTGGCATGTGAAACCCGCATGTGGAGCATTCGTTTGTGTGGGATGCTCTACCAGGTTCATTTCAATCCTAGCCATGAAAAGGGCACTAAGCATAGAGTGTGAAAACTGAGTTTCCTTGAGAGCTGCTTGGAAGCCTGATGGTGTGTGAAGTTAGTGAGCCAAATGGAGTTGTTCTCCCACAAGAACCACTCGGCTGATCCTTCTTCAATATGCCCTTCACCAACATGCAGTGTTTCCTTGATTGAATTAGCTCTCACACCAATATTTGCGTCTAGAACCTTTGCATTGAGGGCTATCTGAAAACGGCTGTGGCGCTGAAGTTGCCTGTGAATGTGGAGTTGGTGGCATGTGAAACCCGCATGTGGAGCATTCGTTTGTGTGGGATGCTCTACCAGGTTCATTCCTAGATAATGCACTCAAAGGGCACTAAGCATAGAGTGTGAAAACTGAGTTTCCTTGAGAGCTGCTTGGAAGCCTGATGGTGTGTGAAGTTAGTGAGCCAAATGTAGTTGTTCTCCCACAAGAACCACTCGGCTGATCCTTCTTCAATATGCCCTTCACCAACATGCAGTGTTTCCTTGATTGAATTAGCTCTCATACCAATATTTGCGTCTAGAGCCTTTGCATTGAGGGCTATCTGAAAACGGCTGTGGCGCTGAAGTTGCCTGCGAATGTGGAGTTGGTGGCATGTGAAACCCGCAGGTGGAGCATTCGTTTGTGTGGGATGCTCTACCAGGTTCATTTCAGTCCTAGCCATACAAAGGGCACTAAGCATAGAGTGTGAAAACTGAGTTTCCTTGAGAGCTGCTTGGAAGCCTGATGGTGTGTGAAGTTAGTGAGCCAAATGGAGTTGTTCTCCCACAAGAACCACTCGGCTGATCCTTCTTCAATATGCCCTTCACCAACATGCAGTGTTTCCTTGATTGAATTAGCTCTCACACCAATATTTGCGTCTAGAGCCTTTGCATTGAGGGCTATCTGAAAACGGCTGTGGCGCTGAAGTTGCCTGTGAATGTGGAGTTGGTGGCATGTGAAACCCGCATGTGGAGCATTCGTTTGTGTGGGATGCTCTACCAGGTTCATTTCAGTCCTAGCCATACAAAGGGCACTAAGCATAGAGTGTGAAAACTGAGTTTCCTTGAGAGCTGCTTGGAAGCCTGATGGTGTGTGAAGTTAGTGAGCCAAATGGAGTTGTTCTCCCACAAGAACCACTCGGCTGATCCTTCTTCAATATGCCCTTCACCAACATGCAGTGTTTCCTTGATTGAATTAGCTCTCACACCAATATTTGCGTCTAGAGCCTTTGCATTGAGGGCTATCTGAAAACGGCTGTGGCGCTGAAGTTGCCTGTGAATGTGGAGTTGGTGGCATGTGAAACCCGCATGTGGAGCATTCGTTTGTGTGGGATGCTCTACCAGGTTCATTCCTAGATAATGCACTCAAAGGGCACTAAGCATAGAGTGTGAAAACTGAGTTTCCTTGAGAGCTGCTTGGAAGCCTGATGGTGTGTGAAGTTAGTGAGCCAAATGGAGTTGTTCTCCCACAAGAACCACTCGGCTGGTCCTTCTTCAATATGCCCTTCACCAACATGCAGTGTTTCCTTGATTGAATTAGCTCTCACACCAATATTTGCGTCTAGAGCCTTTGCATTGAGGGCTATCTGAAAACGGCTGTGGCGCTGAAGTTGCCTGTGAATGTGGAGTTGGTGGCATGTGAAACCCGCATGTGGAGCATTCGTTTGTGTGGGATGCTCTACCAGGTTCATTCCTAGATAATGCACTCAAAGGGCACTAAGCATAGAGTGTGAAAACTGAGTTTCCTTGAGAGCTGCTTGGAAGCCTGATGGTGTGTGAAGTTAGTGAGCCAAATGGAGTTGTTCTCCCACAAGAACCACTCGGCTGATCCTTCTTCAATATGCCCTTCACCAACATGCAGTGTTTCCTTGATTGAATTAGCTCTCACACCAATATTTGCGTCTAGAGCCTTTGCATTAAGGGCTATCTGAAAACGGCTGTGGCGCTGAAGTTGCCTGTGAATGTGGAGTTGGTGGCATGTGAAACCCGCATGTGGAGCATTCGTTTCTGTGGGATGCTCTACCAGGTTCATTCCTAGATAATGCACTCAAAGAGCACTAAGCATAGAGTGTGAAAACTGAGTTTCCTTGAGAGCTGCTGCTTGGAAGCCTGATGGTGTGTGAAGTTAGTGAGCCAAATGGAGTTGTTCTCCCACAAGAACCACTCGGCTGATCCTTCTTCAATATGCCCTTCACCAACATGCAGTGTTTCCTTGATTGAATTAGCTCTCACACCAATATTTGCGTCTAGAGCCTTTGCATTGAGGGCTATCTGAAAACGGATGTGGCGCTGAAGTGGCCTGTGAATGTGGAGTTGGTGGCATGTGAAACCCGCATGTGGAGCATTCGTTTGTGTGGGATGCTCTACCAGGCTCATTTCAGTCCTAGCCATACAAGGGGCACTAAGCATAGAGTGTGAAAACTGATTTTCCTTGAGAGCTGCTTGGAAGCCTGATGGTGTGTGAAGTTAGTGAGCCAAATGGAGTTGTTCTCCCACAAGAACCACTCGGCTGATCCTTCTTCAATATGCCCTTCACCAACATGCAGTGTTTCCTTGATTGAATTAGCTCTCACACCAATATTTGCGTCTAGAGCCTTTGCATTGAGGGCTATCTGAAAACGGCTGTGGCGCTGAAGTTGCCTGTGAATGTGGAGTTGGTGGCATGTGAAACCCGCATGTGGAGCATTCTGTTGTGTGGGATGCTCTACCAGGTTCATTTCAGTCCTAGCCATACAAAGGGCACTAAGCATAGAGTGTGAAAACTGAGTTTCCTTGAGAGCTGCTTGGAAGCCTGATGGTGTGTGAAGTTAGTGAGCCAAATGGAGTTGTTCTCCCACAAGAACCACTTGGCTGATCCTTCTTCAATATGCCCTTCACCAACATGCAGTGTTTCCTTGATTGAATTAGCTCTCACACCAATATTTGCGTCTAGAGCCTTTGCATTGAGGGCTATCTGAAAAAGGCTGTGGCGCTGAAGTTGCCTGTGAATGTGGAGTTGGTGGCATGTGAAACCCGCATGTGGAGCATTCGTTTGTGTGGGATGCTCTACCAGGTTCATTCCTAGATAATGCACTCAAAGGGCACTAAGCATAGAGTGTGAAAACTGAGTTTCCTTGAGAGCTGCTTGGAAGCCTGATGGTGTGTGAAGTTAGTGAGCCAAATGGAGTTGTTCTCCCACAAGAACCACTCGGCTGATCCTTCTTCAATATGCCCTTCACCAACATGCAGTGTTTCCTTGATTGAATTAGCTCTCATACCAATATTTGCGTCTAGAGCCTTTGCATTGAGGGCTATCTGAAAACGGCTGTGGCGCTGAAGTTGCCTGTGAATGTGGAGTTGGTGGCATGTGAAACCCGCAGGTGGAGCATTCGTTTGTGTGGGATGCTCTACCAGGTTCATTTCAGTCCTAGCCATACAAAGGGCACTAAGCATTGAGTGTGAAAACTGAGTTTCCTTGAGAGCTGCTTGGAAGCCTGATGGTGTGTGAAGTTAGTGAGCCAAATGGAGTTGTTCTCCCACAAGAACCACTCGGCTGATCCTTCTTCAATATGCCCTTCACCAACATGCAGTGTTTCCTTGATTGAATTAGCTCTCACACCAATATTTGCGTCTAGAGCCTTTGCATTGAGGGCTATCTGAAAACGGCTGTGGCGCTGAAGTTGCCTGTGAATGTGGAGTTGGTGGCATGTGAAACCCGCATGTGGAGCATTCGTTTGTGTGGGATGCTCTACCAGGTTCATTCCTAGATAATGCACTCAAAGGGCACTAAGCATAGAGTGTGAAAACTGAGTTTCCTTGAGAGCTGCTTGGAAGCCTGATGGTGTGTGAAGTTAGTGAGCCAAATGGAGTTGTTCTCCCACAAGAACCACTCGGCTGATCCTTCTTCAATATGCCCTTCACCAACATGCAGTGTTTCCTTGATTGAATTAGCTCTCACACCAATATTTGCGTCTAGAGCCTTTGCATTGAGGGCTATCTGAAAACGGCTGTGGCGCTGAAGTTGCCTGTGAATGTGGAGTTGGTGGCATGTGAAACCCGCATGTGGAGCATTCGTTTGTGTGGGATGCTCTACCAGGTTCATTCCTAGATAATGCACTCAAAGGGCACTAAGCATAGAGTGTGAAAACTGAGTTTCCTTGAGAGCTGCTGCTTGGAAGCCTGATGGTGTGTGAAGTTAGTGAGCCAAATGGAGTTGTTCTCCCACAAGAACCACTCGGCTGATCCTTCTTCAATATGCCCTTCACCAACATGCAGTGTTTCCTTGATTGAATTAGCTCTCACACCAATATTTGCGTCTAGAGCCTTTGCATTGAGGGCTATCTGAAAACGGCTGTGGCGCTGAAGTTGCCTGTGAATGTGGAGTTGGTGGCATGTGAAACCCGCATGTGGAGCATTCGTTTGTGTGGGATGCTCTACCAGGTTCATTTCAGTCCTAGCCATACAAAGGGCACTAAGCATAGAGTGTGAAAACTGAGTTTCCTTGAGAGCTGCTTGGAAGCCTGATGGTGTGTGAAGTTAGTGAGCCAAATGGAGTTGTTCTCCCACAAGAACCACTCGGCTGATCCTTCTTCAATATGCCCTTCACCAACATGCAGTGTTTCCTTGATTGAATTAGCTCTCACACCAATATTTGCGTCTAGAGCCTTTGCATTGAGGGCTATCTGAAAACAGCTGTGGCGCTGAAGTTGCCTGTGAATGTGGAGTTGGTGGCATGTGAAACCCGCATGTGGAGCATTCTGTTGTGTGGGATGCTCTACCAGGTTCATTTCAGTCCTAGCCATACAAAGGGCACTAAGCATAGAGTGTGAAAACTGAGTTTCCTTGAGAGCTGCTTGGAAGCCTGATGGTTTGTGAAGTTAGTGAGCCAAATGGAGTTGTTCTCCCACAAGAACCACTCGGCTGATCCTTCTTCAATATGCCCTTCACCAACATGCAGTGTTTCCTTGATTGAATTAGCTCTCACACCAATATTTGCGTCTAGAGCCTTTGCATTGAGGGCTATCTGAAAACGGCTGTGGCGCTGAAGTTGCCTGTGAATGTGGAGTTGGTGGCATGTGAAACCCGCATGTGGAGCATTCGTTTGTGTGGGATGCTCTACCAGGTTCATTCCTAGATAATGCACTCAAAGGGCACTAAGCATAGAGTGTGAAAACTGAGTTTCCTTGAGAGCTGCTTGGAAGCCTGATGGTGTGTGAAGTTAGTGAGCCAAATGGAGTTGTTCTCCCACAAGAACCACTCGGCTGATCCTTCTTCAATATGCCCTTCACCAACATGCAGTGTTTCCTTGATTGAATTAGCTCTCATACCAATATTTGCGTCTAGAGCCTTTGCATTGAGGGCTATCTGAAAACGGCTGTGGCGCTGAAGTTGCCTGTGAATGTGGAGTTGGTGGCATGTGAAACCCGCAGGTGGAGCATTCGTTTGTGTGGGATGCTCTACCAGGTTCATTTCAGTCCTAGCCATACAAAGGCACTAAGCATAGAGTGTGAAAACTGAGTTTCCTTGAGAGCTGCTTGGAAGCCTGATGGTGTGTGAAGTTAGTGAGCCAAATGGAGTTGTTCTCCCACAAGAACCACTCGGCTGATCCTTCTTCAATATGCCCTTCACCAACATGCAGTGTTTCCTTGATTGAATTAGCTCTCATACCAATATTTGCGTCTAGAGCCTTTGCATTGAGGGCTATCTGAAAACGGCTGTGGCGCTGAAGTTGCCTGTGAATGTGGAGTTGGTGGCATGTGAAACCCGCAGGTGGAGCATTCGTTTGTGTGGGATGCTCTACCAGGTTCATTTCAGTCCTAGCCATACAAAGGGCACTAAGCATAGAGTGTGAAAACTGAGTTTCCTTGAGAGCTGCTTGGAAGCCTGATGGTGTGTGAAGTTAGTGAGCCAAATGGAGTTGTTCTCCCACAAGAACCACTCGGCTGATCCTTCTTCAATATGCCCTTCACCAACATGCAGTGTTTCCTTGATTGAATTAGCTCTCACACCAATATTTGCGTCTAGAGCCTTTGCATTGAGGGCTATCTGAAAACGGCTGTGGCGCTGAAGTTGCCTGTGAATGTGGAGTTGGTGGCATGTGAAACCCGCATGTGGAGCATTCGTTTGTGTGGGATGCTCTACCAGGTTCATTCCTAGATAATGCACTCAAAGGGCACTAAGCATAGAGTGTGAAAACTGAGTTTCCTTGAGAGCTGCTTGGAAGCCTGATGGTGTGTGAAGTTAGTGAGCCAAATGGAGTTGTTCTCCCACAAGAACCACTCGGCTGATCCTTCTTCAATATGCCCTTCACCAACATGCAGTGTTTCCTTGATTGAATTAGCTCTCACACCAATATTTGCGTCTAGAGCCTTTGCATTGAGGGCTATCTGAAAACGGCTGTGGCGCTGAAGTTGCCTGTGAATGTGGAGTTGGTGGCATGTGAAAACCGCATGTGGAGCATTCGTTTGTGTGGGATGCTCTACCAGGTTCATTTCAGTCCTAGCCATACAAGGGGCACTAAGCATAGAGTGTGAAAACTGATTTTCCTTGAGAGCTGCTTGGAAGCCTGATGGTGTGTGAAGTTAGTGAGCCAAATGGAGTTGTTCTCCCACAAGAACCACTTGGCTGATCCTTCTTCAATATGCCCTTCACCAACATGCAGTGTTTCCTTGATTGAATTAGCTCTCACACCAATATTTGCGTCTAGAGCCTTTGCATTGAGGGCTATCTGAAAACGGCTGTGGCGCTGAAGTTGCCTGTGAATGTGGAGTTGGTGGCATGTGAAACCCGCATGTGGAGCATTCGTTTGTGTGGGATGCTCTACCAGGTTCATTTCAGTCCTAGCCATACAAGGGGCACTAAGCATAGAGTGTGAAAACTGAGTTTCCTTGAGAGCTGCTTGGAAGCCTGATGGTGTGTGAAGTTAGTGAGCCAAATGGAGTTGTTCTCCCACAAGAACCACTTGGCTGGTCCTTCTTCAATATGCCCTTCACCAACATGCAGTGTTTCCTTGATTGAATTAGCTCTCACACCAATATTTGCGTCTAGAGCCTTTGCATTGAGGGCTATCTGAAAACGGCTGTGGCGCTGAAGTTGCCTGTGAATGTGGAGTTGGTGGCATGTGAAACCCGCATGTGGAGCATTCGTTTGTGTGGGATGCTCTACCAGGTTCATTCCTAGATAATGCACTCAAAGAGCACTAAGCATAGAGTGTGAAAACTGAGTTTCCTTGAGAGCTGCTTGGAAGCCTGATGGTGTGTGAAGTTAGTGAGCCAAATGGAGTTGTTCTCCCACAAGAACCACTCGGCTGATCCTTCTTCAATATGCCCTTCACCAACATGCAGTGTTTCCTTGATTGAATTAGCTCTCACACCAATATTTGCGTCTAGAGCCTTTGCATTGAGGGCTATCTGAAAACGGCTGTGGCGCTGAAGTTGCCTGTGAATGTGGAGTTGATGGCATGTGAAACCCGCATGTGGAGCATTCGTTTGTGTGGGATGCTCTACCAGGTTCATTTCAGTCCTAGCCATACAAAGGGCACTAAGCATAGAGTGTGAAAACTGAGTTTCCTTGAGAGCTGCTTGGAAGCCTGATGGTGTGTGAAGTTAGTGAGCCAAATGGAGTTGTTCTCCCACAAGAACCACTCGGCTGATCCTTCTTCAATATGCCCTTCACCAACATGCAGTGTTTCCTTGATTGAATTAGCTCTCACACCAATATTTGCGTCTAGAGCCTTTGCATTGAGGGCTATCTGAAAACGGCTGTGGCGCTGAAGTTGCCTGTGAATGTGGAGTTGGTGGCATGTGAAACCCGCATGTGGAGCATTCTGTTGTGTGGGATGCTCTACCAGGTTCATTTCAGTCCTAGCCATACAAAGGGCACTAAGCATAGAGTGTGAAAACTGAGTTTCCTTGAGAGCTGCTTGGAAGCCTGATGGTGTGTGAAGTTAGTGAGCCAAATGGAGTTGTTCTCCCACAAGAACCACTTGGCTGATCCTTCTTCAATATGCCCTTCACCAACATGCAGTGTTTCCTTGATTGAATTAGCTCTCACACCAATATTTGCGTCTAGAGCCTTTGCATTGAGGGCTATCTGAAAACGGCTGTGGCGCTGAAGTTGCCTGTGAATGTGGAGTTGGTGGCATGTGAAACCCGCATGTGGAGCATTCGTTTGTGTGGGATGCTCTACCAGGTTCATTCCTAGATAATGCACTCAAAGGGCACTAAGCATAGAGTGTGAAAACTGAGTTTCCTTGAGAGCTGCTTGGAAGCCTGATGGTGTGTGAAGTTAGTGAGCCAAATGGAGTTGTTCTCCCACAAGAACCACTCGGCTGATCCTTCTTCAATATGCCCTTCACCAACATGCAGTGTTTCCTTGATTGAATTAGCTCTCACACCAATATTTGCGTCTAGAGCCTTTGCATTGAGGGCTATCTGAAAACGGCTGTGGCGCTGAAGTTGCCTGTGAATGTGGAGTTGGTGGCATGTGAAACCCGCATGTGGAGCATTCGTTTGTGTGGGATGCTCTACCAGGTTCATTCCTAGATAATGCACTCAAAGGGCACTAAGCATAGAGTGTGAAAACTGAGTTTCCTTGAGAGCTGCTGCTTGGAAGCCTGATGGTGTGTGAAGTTAGTGAGCCAAATGGAGTTGTTCTCCCACAAGAACCACTCGGCTGATCCTTCTTCAATATGCCCTTCACCAACATGCAGTGTTTCCTTGATTGAATTAGCTCTCACACCAATATTTGCGTCTAGAGCCTTTGCATTGAGGGCTATCTGAAAACGGCTGTGGCGCTGAAGTTGCCTGTGAATGTGGAGTTGGTGGCATGTGAAACCCGCATGTGGAGCATTCGTTTGTGTGGGATGCTCTACCAGGTTCATTCCTACATAATGCACTCAAAGGGCACTAAGCATAGAGTGTGAAAACTGAGTTTCCTTGAGAGCTGCTGCTTGGAAGCCTGATGGTGTGTGAAGTTAGTGAGCCAAATGGAGTTGTTCTCCCACAAGAACCACTCGGCTGATCCTTCTTCAATATGCCCTTCACCAACATGCAGTGTTTCCTTGATTGAATTAGCTCTCACACCAATATTTGCACCTAGAGCCTTTGCATTGAGGGCTATCTGAAAACGGCTGTGGCGCTGAAGTTGCCTGTGAATGTGGAGTTGGTGGCATGTGAAACCCGCATGTGGAGCATTCGTTTGTGTGGGATGCTCTACCAGGTTCATTTCAGTCCTAGCCATACAAAGGGCACTAAGCATAGAGTGTGAAAACTGAGTTTCCTTGAGAGCTGCTTGGAAGCCTGATGGTGTGTGAAGTTAGTGAGCCAAATGGAGTTGTTCTCCCACAAGAACCACTCGGCTGATCCTTCTTCAATATGCCCTTCACCAACATGCAGTGTTTCCTTGATTGAATTAGCTCTCACACCAATATTTGCGTCTAGAGCCTTTGCATTGAGGGCTATCTGAAAACAGCTGTGGCGCTGAAGTTGCCTGTGAATGTGGAGTTGGTGGCATGTGAAACCCGCATGTAGAGCATTCTGTTGTGTGGGATGCTCTACCAGGTTCATTTCAGTCCTAGCCATACAAAGGGCACTAAGCATAGAGTGTGAAAACTGAGTTTCCTTGAGAGCTGCTTGGAAGCCTGATGGTTTGTGAAGTTAGTGAGCCAAATGGAGTTGTTCTCCCACAAGAACCACTCGGCTGATCCTTCTTCAATATGCCCTTCACCAACATGCAGTGTTTCCTTGATTGAATTAGCTCTCACACCAATATTTGCGTCTAGAGCCTTTGCATTGAGGGCTATCTGAAAACGGCTGTGGCGCTGAAGTTGCCTGTGAATGTGGAGTTGGTGGCATGTGAAACCCGCATGTGGAGCATTCGTTTGTGTGGGATGCTCTACCAGGTTCATTCCTAGATAATGCACTCAAAGGGCACTAAGCATAGAGTGTGAAAACTGAGTTTCCTTGAGAGCTGCTTGGAAGCCTGATGGTGTGTGAAGTTAGTGAGCCAAATGGAGTTGTTCTCCCACAAGAACCACTCGGCTGATCCTTCTTCAATATGCCCTTCAGCAACATGCAGTGTTTCCTTGATTGAATTAGCTCTCATACCAATATTTGCGTCTAGAGCCTTTGCATTGAGGGCTATCTGAAAACGGCTGTGGCGCTGAAGTTGCCTGTGAATGTGGAGTTGGTGGCATGTGAAACCCGCAGGTGGAGCATTCGTTTGTGTGGGATGCTCTACCAGGTTCATTTCAGTCCTAGCCATACAAAGGCACTAAGCATAGAGTGTGAAAACTGAGTTTCCTTGAGAGCTGCTTGGAAGCCTGATGGTGTGTGAAGTTAGTGAGCCAAATGGAGTTGTTCTCCCACAAGAACCACTCGGCTGATCCTTCTTCAATATGCCCTTCACCAACATGCAGTGTTTCCTTGATTGAATTAGCTCTCACACCAATATTTGCGTCTAGAGCCTTTGCATTGAGGGCTATCTGAAAACGGCTGTGGCGCTGAAGTTGCCTGTGAATGTGGAGTTGGTGGCATGTGAAACCCGCATGTGGAGCATTCGTTTGTGTGGGATGCTCTACCAGGTTCATTTCAGTCCTAGCCATACAAAGGGCACTAAGCATAGAGTGTGAAAACTGAGTTTCCTTGAGAGCTGCTTGGAAGCCTGATGGTGTGTGAAGTTAGTGAGCCAAATGGAGTTGTTCTCCCACAAGAACCACTCGGCTGATCCTTCTTCAATATGCCCTTCACCAACATGCAGTGTTTCCTTGATTGAATTAGCTCTCACACCAATATTTGCGTCTAGAGCCTTTGCATTGAGGGCTATCTGAAAACGGCTGTGGCGCTGAAGTTGCCTGTGAATGTGGAGTTGGTGGCATGTGAAACCCGCATGTGGAGCATTTGTTTGTGTGGGATGCTCTACCAGGTTCATTCCTAGATAATGCACTCAAAGGGCACTAAGCATAGAGTGTGAAAACTGAGTTTCCTTGAGAGCTGCTTGGAAGCCTGATGGTGTGTGAAGTTAGTGAGCCAAATGGAGTTGTTCTCCCACAAGAACCACTCGGCTGATCCTTCTTCAATATGCCCTTCACCAACATGCAGTGTTTCCTTGATTGAATTAGCTCTCACACCAATATTTGCGTCTAGAGCCTTTGCATTAAGGGCTATCTGAAAACGGCTGTGGCGCTGAAGTTGCCTGTGAATGTGGAGTTGGTGGCATGTGAAACCCGCATGTGGAGCATTCGTTTGTGTGGGATGCTCTACCAGGTTCATTCCTAGATAATGCACTCAAAGGGCACTAAGCATAGAGTGTGAAAACTGAGTTTCCTTGAGAGCTGCTGCTTGGAAGCCTGATGGTGTGTGAAGTTAGTGAGCCAAATGGAGTTGTTCTCCCACAAGAACCACTCGGCTGATCCTTCTTCAATATGCCCTTCACCAACATGCAGTGTTTCCTTGATTGAATTAGCTCTCACACCAATATTTGCGTCTAGAGCCTTTGCATTGAGGGCAATCTGAAAACGGCTGTGGCGCTGAAGTTGCCTGTGAATGTGGAGTTGGTGGCATGTGAAACCCGCATGTGGAGCATTCGTTTGTGTGGGATGCTCTACCAGGTTCATTTCAGTCCTAGCCATACAAGGGGCACTAAGCATAGAGTGTGAAAACTGAGTTTCCTTGAGAGCTGCTGCTTGGAAGCCTGATGGTGTGTGAAGTTAGTGAGCCAAATGGAGTTGTTCTCCCACAAGAACCACTCGGCTGATCCTTCTTCAATATGCCCTTCACCAACATGCAGTGTTTCCTTGATTGAATTAGCTCTCACACCAATATTTGCGTCTAGAGCCCTTGCATTGAGGGCTATCTGAAAACGGCTGTGGCGCTGAAGTTGCCTGTGAATGTGGAGTTGGTGGCATGTGAAACCCGCATGTGGAGCATTTGTTTGTGTGGGATGCTCTACCAGGTTCATTCCTAGATAATGCACTCAAAGGGCACTAAGCATAGAGTGTGAAAACTGAGTTTCCTTGAGAGCTGCTTGGAAGCCTGATGGTGTGTGAAGTTAGTGAGCCAAATGGAGTTGTTCTCCCACAAGAAGCACTCGGCTGATCCTTCTTCAATATGCCCTTCACCAACATGCAGTGTTTCCTTGATTGAATTAGCTCTCACACCAATATTTGCGTCTAGAGCCTTTGCATTAAGGGCTATCTGAAAACGGCTGTGGCGCTGAAGTTGCCTGTGAATGTGGAGTTGGTGGCATGTGAAACCCGCATGTGGAGCATTCGTTTGTGTGGGATGCTCTACCAGGTTCATTCCTAGATAATGCACTCAAAGGGCACTAAGCATAGAGTGTGAAAACTGAGTTTCCTTGAGAGCTGCTGCTTGGAAGCCTGATGGTGTGTGAAGTTAGTGAGCCAAATGGAGTTGTTCTCCCACAAGAACCACTCGGCTGATCCTTCTTCAATATGCCCTTCACCAACATGCAGTGTTTCCTTGATTGAATTAGCTCTCACACCAATATTTGCGTCTAGAGCCTTTGCATTGAGGGCAATCTGAAAACGGCTGTGGCGCTGAAGTTGCCTGTGAATGTGGAGTTGGTGGCATGTGAAACCCGCATGTGGAGCATTCGTTTGTGTGGGATGCTCTACCAGGTTCATTTCAGTCCTAGCCATACAAGGGGCACTAAGCATAGAGTGTGAAAACTGAGTTTCCTTGAGAGCTGCTTGGAAGCCTGATGGTGTGTGAAGTTAGTGAGCCAAATGGAGTTGTTCTCCCACAAGAACCACTCGGCTGATCCTTCTTCAATATGCCCTTCACCAACATGCAGTGTTTCCTTGATTGAATTAGCTCTCACACCAATATTTGCGTCTAGAGCCCTTGCATTGAGGGCTATCTGAAAACGGCTGTGGCGCTGAAGTTGCCTGTGAATGTGGAGTTGGTGGCATGTGAAACCCGCATGTGGAGCATTCGTTTGTGTGGGATGCTCTACCAGGTTCATTTCAGTCCTAGCCATACAAAGGGCACTAAGCATAGAGTGTGAAAACTGAGTTTCCTTGAGAGCTGCTTGGAAGCCTGATGGTGTGTGAAGTTAGTGAGCCAAATGGAGTTGTTCTCCCACAAGAACCACTCGGCTGATCCTTCTTCAATATGCCCTTCACCGACATGCAGTGTTTCCTTGATTGAATTAGCTCTCACACCAATATTTGCGTCTAGAGCCTTTGCATTGAGGGCTATCTGAAAACGGCTGTGGTGCTGAAGTTGCCTGTGAATGTGGAGTTGGTGGCATGTGAAACCCGCATGTGGAACACTCGTTTGTGTGGGATGCTCTACCAGGTTCATTCCTAGATAATGCACTCAAAGGGCACTAAGCATAGAGTGTGAAAACTGAGTTTCCTTGAGAGCTGCTTGGAAGCCTGATGGTGTGTGAAGTTAGTGAGCCAAATGGAGTTGTTCTCCCACAAGAACCACTCGGCTGATCCTTCTTCAATATGCCCTTCACCAACATGCAGTGTTTCCTTGAATGAATTAGCTCTCACACCAATATTTGCGTCTAGAGCCTTTGCATTGAGGGCTATCTGAAAACGGCTGTGGCGCTGAAGTTGCCTGTGAATGTGGAGTTGGTGGCATGTGAAACCCGCATGTGGAGCATTCGTTTGTGTGGGATGCTCTACCAGGTTCATTCCTAGATAATGCACTCAAAGGGCACTAAGCATAGAGTGTGAAAACTGAGTTTCCTTGAGAGCTGCTTGGAAGCCTGATGGTGTGTGAAGTTAGTGAGCCAAATGGAGTTGTTCTCCCACAAGAACCACTCGGCTGATCCTTCTTCAATATGCCCTTCACCAACATGCAGTGTTTCTTTGATTGAATTAGCTCTCACACCAATATTTGCGTCTAGAGCCTTTGCATTAAGGGCTATCTGAAAACGGCTGTGGCGCTGAAGTTGCCTGTGAATGTGGAGTTGGTGGCATGTGAAACCCGCATGTGGAGCATTCGTTTCTGTGGGATGCTCTACCAGGTTCATTCCTAGATAATGCACTCAAAGGGCACTAAGCATAGAGTGTGAAAACTGAGTTTCCTTGAGAGCTGCTGCTTGGAAGCCTGATGGTGTGTGAAGTTAGTGAGCCAAATGGAGTTGTTCTCCCACAAGAACCACTCGGCTGATCCTTCTTCAATATGCCCTTCACCAACATGCAGTGTTTCCTTGATTGAATTAGCTCTCACACCAATATTTGCGTCTAGAGCCTTTGCATTGAGGGCTATCTGAAAACGGCTGTGGCGCTGAAGTTGCCTGTGAATGTGGAGTTGGTGGCATGTGAAACCCGCATGTGGAGCATTCGTTTGTGTGGGATGCTCTACCAGGTTCATTTCAGTCCTAGCCATACAAGGGGCACTAAGCATTGAGTGTGAAAACTGAGTTTCCTTGAGAGCTGCTTGGAAGCCTGATGGTGTGTGAAGTTAGTGAGCCAAATGGAGTTGTTCTCCCACAAGAACCACTCGGCTGATCCTTCTTCAATATGCCCTTCACCAACATGCAGTGTTTCCTTGATTGAATTAGCTCTCACACCAATATTTGCGTCTAGAGCCTTTGCATTGAGGGCTATCTGAAAACGGCTGTGGCGCTGAAGTTGCCTGTGAATGTGGAGTTGGTGGCATGTGAAACCCGCATGTGGAGCATTCGTTTGTGTGGGATGCTCTACCAGGTTCATTCCTAGATAATGCACTCAAAGGGCACTAAGCACAGAGTGTGAAAACTGAGTTTCCTTGAGAGCTGCTGCTTGGAAGCCTGATGGTGTGTGAAGTTAGTGAGCCAAATGGAGTTGTTCTCCCACAAGAACCACTCGGCTGATCCTTCTTCAATATGCCCTTCACCAACATGCAGTGTTTCCTTGATTGAATTAGCTCTCACACCAATATTTGCGTCTAGAGCCTTTGCATTGAGGGCTATCTGAAAACGGCTGTGGCGCTGAAGTTGCCTGTGAATGTGGAGTTGGTGGCATGTGAAACCCGCATGTGGAGCATTCGTTTGTGTGGGATGCTCTACCAGGTTCATTCCTAGATAATGCACTCAAAGGGCACTAAGCATAGAGTGTGAAAACTGAGTTTCCTTGAGAGCTGCTTGGAAGCCTGATGGTGTGTGAAGTTAGTGAGCCAAATGGAGTTGTTCTCCCACAAGAACCACTCGGCTGATCCTTCTTCAATATGCCCTTCACCAACATGCAGTGTTTCTTTGATTGAATTAGCTCTCACACCAATATTTGCGTCTAGAGCCTTTGCATTAAGGGCTATCTGAAAACGGCTGTGGCGCTGAAGTTGCCTGTGAATGTGGAGTTGGTGGCATGTGAAACCCGCATGTGGAGCATTCGTTTGTGTGGGATGCTCTACCAGGTTCATTCCTAGATAATGCACTCAAAGGGCACTAAGCATAGAGTGTGAAAACTGAGTTTCCTTGAGAGCTGCTGCTTGGAAGCCTGATGGTGTGTGAAGTTAGTGAGCCAAATGGAGTTGTTCTCCCACAAGAACCACTCGGCTGATCCTTCTTCAATATGCCCTTCACCAACATGCAGTGTTTCCTTGATTGAATTAGCTCTCACACCAATATTTGCGTCTAGAGCCTTTGCATTGAGGGCTATCTGAAAACGGCTGTGGCGCTGAAGTTGCCTGTGAATGTGGAGTTGGTGGCATGTGAAACCCGCATGTGGAGCATTCGTTTGTGTGGGATGCTCTACCAGGTTCATTTCAGTCCTAGCCATACAAGGGGCACTAAGCATTGAGTGTGAAAACTGAGTTTCCTTGAGAGCTGCTTGGAAGCCTGATGGTGTGTGAAGTTAGTGAGCCAAATGGAGTTGTTCTCCCACAAGAACCACTCGGCTGATCCTTCTTCAATATGCCCTTCACCAACATGCAGTGTTTCCTTGATTGAATTAGCTCTCACACCAATATTTGCGTCTAGAGCCTTTGCATTGAGGGCTATCTGAAAACGGCTGTGGCGCTGAAGTTGCCTGTGAATGTGGAGTTGGTGGCATGTGAAACCCGCATGTGGAGCATTCGTTTGTGTGGGATGCTCTACCAGGTTCATTTCAGTCCTAGCCATACAAAGGGCACTAAGCATAGAGTGTGAAAACTGAGTTTCCTTGAGAGCTGCTTGGAAGCCTGATGGTGTGTGAAGTTAGTGAGCCAAATGGAGTTGTTCTCCCACAAGAACCACTCGGCTGATCCTTCTTCAATATGCCCTTCACCAACATGCAGTGTTTCCTTGATTGAATTAGCTCTCACACCAATATTTGCGTCTAGAGCCTTTGCATTGAGGGCTATCTGAAAACGGCTGTGGCGCTGAAGTTGCCTGTGAATGTGGAGTTGGTGGCATGTGAAACCCGCATGTGGAGCATTCGTTTGTGTGGGATGCTCTACCAGGTTCATTTCAGTAATAGCCATACAAAGGGCACTAAGCATAGAGTGTGAAAACTGAGTTTCCTTGAGAGCTGCTTGGAAGCCTGATGGTGTGTGAAGTTAGTGAGCCAAATGGAGTTGTTCTCCCACAAGAACCACTCGGCTGATCCTTCTTCAATATGCCCTTCACCAACATGCAGTGTTTCCTTGATTGAATTAGCTCTCACACCAATATTTGCGTCTAGAGCCTTTGCATTGAGGGCTATCTGAAAACGGCTGTGGCGCTGAAGTTGCCTGTGAATGTGGAGTTGGTGGCATGTGAAACCCGCATGTGGAACACTCGTTTGTGTGGGATGCTCTACCAGGTTCATTCCTAGATAATGCACTCAGAGGGCACTAAGCATAGAGTGTGAAAACTGAGTTTCCTTGAGAGCTGCTTGGAAGCCTGATGGTGTGTGAAGTTAGTGAGCCAAATGGAGTTGTTCTCCCACAAGAACCACTCGGCTGATCCTTCTTCAATATGCCCTTCACCAACATGCAGTGTTTCCTTGATTGAATTAGCTCTCACACCAATATTTGCGTCTAGAGCCTTTGCATTGAGGGCTATCTGAAAACGGCTGTGGCGCTGAAGTTGCCTGTGAATGTGGAGTTGGTGGCATGTGAAACCCGCATGTGGAGCATTCTGTTGTGTGGGATGCTCTACCAGGTTCATTCCTAGATAATGCACTCAAAGGGCACTAAGCATAGAGTGTGAAAACTGAGTTTCCTTGAGAGCTGCTTGGAAGCCTGATGGTGTGTGAAGTTAGTGAGCCAAATGGAGTTGTTCTCCCACAAGAACCACTCGGCTGGTCCTTCTTCAATATGCCCTTCACCAACATGCAGTGTTTCTTTGATTGAATTAGCTCTCACACCAATATTTGCGTCTAGAGCCTTTGCATTGAGGGCTATCTGAAAACGGCTGTGGCGCTGAAGTTGCCTGTGAATGTGGAGTTGGTGGCATGTGAAACCCGCATGTGGAGCATTCGTTTGTGTGGGATGCTCTACCAGGTTCATTCCTAGATAATGCACTCAAAGGGCACTAAGCATAGAGTGTGAAAACTGAGTTTCCTTGAGAGCTGCTGCTTGGAAGCCTGATGGTGTGTGAAGTTAGTGAGCCAAATGGAGTTGTTCTCCCACAAGAACCACTCGGCTGATCCTTCTTCAATATGCCCTTCACCAACATGCAGTGTTTCCTTGATTGAATTAGCTCTCACACCAATATTTGCGTCTAGAGCCTTTGCATTGAGGGCTATCTGAAAACGGCTGTGGCGCTGAAGTTGCCTGTGAATGTGGAGTTGGTGGCATGTGAATCCCGCATGTGGAGCATTCGTTTGTGTGGGATGCTCTACCAGGTTCATTTCATCCTAGCCATACAAGGGGCACTAAGCATTGAGTGTGAAAACTGAGTTTCCTTGAGAGCTGCTTGGAAGCCTGATGGTGTGTGAAGTTAGTGAGCCAAATGGAGTTGTTCTCCCACAAGAACCACTCGGCTGATCCTTCTTCAATATGCCCTTCACCAACATGCAGTGTTTCCTTGATTGAATTAGCTCTCACACCAATATTTGCGTCTAGAGCCTTTGCATTGAGGGCTATCTGAAAACGGCTGTGGCGCTGAAGTTGCCTGTGAATGTGGAGTTGGTGGCATGTGAAACCCGCATGTGGAGCATTCGTTTGTGTGGGATGCTCTACCAGGTTCATTCCTAGATAATGCACTCAAAGGGCACTAAGCATAGAGTGTGAAAACTGAGTTTCCTTGAGAGCTGCTTGGAAGCCTGATGGTGTGTGAAGTTAGTGAGCCAAATGGAGTTGTTCTCCCACAAGAACCACTCGGCTGGTCCTTCTTCAATATGCCCTTCACCAACATGCAGTGTTTCCTTGATTGAATTAGCTCTCACACCAATATTTGCGTCTAGAGCCTTTGCATTGAGGGCTATCTGAAAACGGCTGTGGCGCTGAAGTTGCCTGTGAATGTGGAGTTGGTGGCATGTGAAACCCGCATGTGGAGCATTCGTTTGTGTGGGATGCTCTACCAGGTTCATTCCTAGATAATGCACTCAAAGGGCACTAAGCATAGAGTGTGAAAACTGAGTTTCCTTGAGAGCTGCTTGAAAGCCTGATGGTGTGTGAAGTTAGTGAGCCAAATGGAGTTGTTCTCCCACAAGAACCACTCGGCTGATCCTTCTTCAATATGCCCTTCACCAACATGCAGTGTTTCCTTGATTGAATTAGCTCTCACACCAATATTTGCGTCTAGAGCCTTTGCATTGAGGGCTATCTGAAAACGGCTGTGGCGCTGAAGTTGCCTGTGAATGTGGAGTTGGTGGCATGTGAAACCCGCATGTGGAGCATTCGTTTGTGTGGGATGCTCTACCAGGTTCATTTCAGTCCTAGCCATACATGGGGCACTAAGCATAGAGTGTGAAAACTGAGTTTCCTTGAGAGCTGCTTGGAAGCCTGATGGTGTGTGAAGTTAGTGAGCCAAATGGAGTTGTTCTCCCACAAGAACCACTCGACTGATCCTTCTTCAATATGCCCTTCACCAACATGCAGTGTTTCCTTGATTGAATTAGCTCTCACACCAATATTTGCGTCTAGAGCCTTTGCATTGAGGGCTATCTGAAAACGGCTGTGGCGCTGAAGTTGCCTGTGAATGTGGAGTTGGTGGCATGTGAAACCCGCATGTGGAGCATTCGTTTGTGTGGGATGCTCTACCAGGTTCATTCCTAGATAATGCACTCAAAGGGCACTAAGCATAGAGTGTGAAAACTGAGTTTCCTTGAGAGCTGCTTGGAAGCCTGATGGTGTGTCAAGTTAGTGAGCCAAATGGAGTTGTTCTCCCACAAGAACCACTCGGCTGATCCTTCTTCAATATGCCCTTCACCAACATGCAGTGTTTCCTTGATTGAATTAGCTCTCACACCAATATTTGCGTTTAGAGCCTTTGCATTGAGGGCTATCTGAAAACGGCTGTGGCGCTGAAGTTGCCTGTGAATGTGGAGTTGGTGGCATGTGAAACCCGCATGTGGAGCATTCATTTGTGTGGGATGCTCTACCAGGTTCATTTCTAGATAATGCACTCAAAGAGCACTAAGCATAGAGTGTGAAAACTGAGTTTCCTTGAGAGCTGCTTGGAAGCCTGATGGTGTGTGAAGTTAGTGAGCCAAATGGAGTTGTTCTCCCACAAGAACCACTCGGCTGATCCTTCTTCAATATGCCCTTCACCAACATGCAGTGTTTCCTTGATTGAATTAGCTCTCACACCAATATTTGCGTCTAGAGCCTTTGCATTGAGGGCTATCTGAAAACGGCTGTGGCGCTGAAGTTGCCTGTGAATGTGGAGTTGGTGGCATGTGAAACCCGCATGTGGAGCATTCGTTTGTGTGGGATGCTCTACCAGGTTCATTTCAGTCCTAGCCATACAAGGGGCACTAAGCATTGAGTGTGAAAACTGAGTTTCCTTGAGAGCTGCTTGGAAGCCTGATGGTGTGTGAAGTTAGTGAGCCAAATGGAGTTGTTCTCCCACAAGAACCACTCGGCTGATCCTTCTTCAATATGCCCTTCACCAACATGCAGTGTTTCCTTGATTGAATTAGCTCTCACACCAATATTTGCGTCTAGAGCCTTTGCATTGAGGGCTATCTGAAAACGGCTGTGGCGCTGAAGTTGCCTGTGAATGTGGAGTTGGTGGCATGTGAAACCCGCATGTGGAGCATTCGTTTGTGTGGGATGCTCTACCAGGTTCATTCCTAGATAATGCACTCAAAGGGCACTAAGCATAGAGTGTGAAAACTGAGTTTCCTTGAGAGCTGCTTGGAAGCCTGATGGTGTGTGAAGTTAGTGAGCCAAATGGAGTTGTTCTCCCACAAGAACCACTCGGCTGGTCCTTCTTCAATATGCCCTTCACCAACATGCAGTGTTTCCTTGATTGAATTAGCTCTCACACCAATATTTGCGTCTAGAGCCTTTGCATTGAGGGCTATCTGAAAACGGCTGTGGCGCTGAAGTTGCCTGTGAATGTGGAGTTGGTGGCATGTGAAACCCGCATGTGGAGCATTCGTTTGTGTGGGATGCTCTACCAGGTTCATTCCTAGATAATGCACTCAAAGGGCACTAAGCATAGAGTGTGAAAACTGAGTTTCCTTGAGAGCTGCTTGGAAGCCTGATGGTGTGTCAAGTTAGTGAGCCAAATGGAGTTGTTCTCCCACAAGAACCACTCGGCTGATCCTTCTTCAATATGCCCTTCACCAACATGCAGTGTTTCCTTGATTGAATTAGCTCTCACACCAATATTTGCGTTTAGAGCCTTTGCATTGAGGGCTATCTGAAAACGGCTGTGGCGCTGAAGTTGCCTGTGAATGTGGAGTTGGTGGCATGTGAAACCCGCATGTGGAGCATTCATTTGTGTGGGATGCTCTACCAGGTTCATTTCTAGATAATGCACTCAAAGAGCACTAAGCATAGAGTGTGAAAACTGAGTTTCCTTGAGAGCTGCTTGGAAGCCTGATGGTGTGTGAAGTTAGTGAGCCAAATGGAGTTGTTCTCCCACAAGAACCACTCGGCTGATCCTTCTTCAATATGCCCTTCAGCAACATGCAGTGTTTCCTTGATTGAATTAGCTCTCACACCAATATTTGCGTCTAGAGCCTTTGCATTGAGGGCTATCTGAAAACGGCTGTGGCGCTGAAGTTGCCTGTGAATGTGGAGTTGGTGGCATGTGAAACCCGCATGTGGAGCATTCGTTTGTGTGGGATGCTCTACCAGGTTCATTTCAGTCCTAGCCATACAAGGGGCACTAAGCATTGAGTGTGAAAACTGAGTTTCCTTGAGAGCTGCTTGGAAGCCTGATGGTGTGTGAAGTTAGTGAGCCAAATGGAGTTGTTCTCCCACAAGAACCACTCGGCTGATCCTTCTTCAATATGCCCTTCACCAACATGCAGTGTTTCCTTGATTGAATTAGCTCTCACACCAATATTTGCGTCTAGAGCCTTTGCATTGAGGGCTATCTGAAAACGGCTGTGGCGCTGAAGTTGCCTGTGAATGTGGAGTTGGTGGCATGTGAAACCCGCATGTGGAGCATTCGTTTGTGTGGGATGCTCTACCAGGTTCATTCCTAGATAATGCACTCAAAGGGCACTAAGCATAGAGTGTGAAAACTGAGTTTCCTTGAGAGCTGCTTGGAAGCCTGATGGTGTGTGAAGTTAGTGAGCCAAATGGAGTTGTTCTCCCACAAGAACCACTCGGCTGGTCCTTCTTCAATATGCCCTTCACCAACATGCAGTGTTTCCTTGATTGAATTAGCTCTCACACCAATATTTGCGTCTAGAGCCTTTGCATTGAGGGCTATCTGAAAACGGCTGTGGCGCTGAAGTTGCCTGTGAATGTGGAGTTGGTGGCATGTGAAACCCGCATGTGGAGCATTCGTTTGTGTGGGATGCTCTACCAGGTTCATTTCAGTCCTAGCCATACAAGGGGCACTAAGCATAGAGTGTGAAAACTGAGTTTCCTTGAGAGCTGCTTGGAAGCCTGATGGTGTGTGAAGTTAGTGAGCCAAATGGAGTTGTTCTCCCACAAGAACCACTCGACTGATCCTTCTTCAATATGCCCTTCACCAACATGCAGTGTTTCCTTGATTGAATTAGCTCTCACACCAATATTTGCGTCTAGAGCCTTTGCATTGAGGGCTATCTGAAAACGGCTGTGGCGCTGAAGTTGCCTGTGAATGTGGAGTTGGTGGCATGTGAAACCCGCATGTGGAGCATTCGTTTGTGTGGGATGCTCTACCAGGTTCATTCCTAGATAATGCACTCAAAGGGCACTAAGCATAGAGTGTGAAAACTGAGTTTCCTTGAGAGCTGCTTGGAAGCCTGATGGTGTGTGAAGTTAGTGAGCCAAATGGAGTTGTTCTCCCACAAGAACCACTCGGCTGATCCTTCTTCAATATGCCCTTCACCAACATGCAGTGTTTCCTTGATTGAATTAGCTCTCACACCAATATTTGCGTCTAGAGCCTTTGCATTGAGGGCTATCTGAAAACGGCTGTGGCGCTGAAGTTGCCTGTGAATGTGGAGTTGGTGGCATGTGAAACCCGCATGTGGAGCATTCGTTTCTGTGGGATGCTCTACCAGGTTCATTCCTAGATAATGCACTCAAAGAGCACTAAGCATAGAGTGTGAAAACTGAGTTTCCTTGAGAGCTGCTGCTTGGAAGCCTGATGGTGTGTGAAGTTAGTGAGCCAAATGGAGTTGTTCTCCCACAAGAACCACTCGGCTGATCCTTCTTCAATATGCCCTTCAGCAACATGCAGTGTTTCCTTGATTGAATTAGCTCTCACACCAATATTTGCGTCTAGAGCCTTTGCATTGAGGGCTATCTGAAAACGGCTGTGGCGCTGAAGTTGCCTGTGAATGTGGAGTTGGTGGCATGTGAAACCCGCATGTGGAGCATTCGTTTGTGTGGGATGCTCTACCAGGTTCATTTCAGTCCTAGCCATACAAGGGGCACTAAGCATAGAGTGTGAAAACTGAGTTTCCTTGAGAGCTGCTTGGAAGCCTGATGGTGTGTGAAGTTAGTGAGCCAAATGGAGTTGTTCTCCCACAAGAACCACTCGGCTGATCCTTCTTCAATATGCCCTTCACCAACATGCAGTGTTTCCTTGATTGAATTAGCTCTCACACCAATATTTGCGTCTAGAGCCTTTGCATTGAGGGCTATCTGAAAACGGCTGTGGCGCTGAAGTTGCCTGTGAATGTGGAGTTGGTGGCATGTGAAACCCGCATGTGGAGCATTCGTTTGTGTGGGATGCTCTACCAGGTTCATTCCTAGATAATGCACTCAAAGGGCACTAAGCATAGAGTGTGAAAACTGAGTTTCCTTGAGAGCTGCTTGGAAGCCTGATGGTGTGTGAAGTTAGTGAGCCAAATGGAGTTGTTCTCCCACAAGAACCACTCGGCTGGTCCTTCTTCAATATGCCCTTCACCAACATGCAGTGTTTCCTTGATTGAATTAGCTCTCACACCAATATTTGCGTCTAGAGCCTTTGCATTGAGGGCTATCTGAAAACGGCTGTGGCGCTGAAGTTGCCTGTGAATGTGGAGTTGGTGGCATGTGAAACCCGCATGTGGAGCATTCGTTTGTGTGGGATGCTCTACCAGGTTCATTCCTAGATAATGCACTCAAAGGGCACTAAGCATAGAGTGTGAAAACTGAGTTTCCTTGAGAGCTGCTTGGAAGCCTGATGGTGTGTCAAGTTAGTGAGCCAAATGGAGTTGTTCTCCCACAAGAACCACTCGGCTGATCCTTCTTCAATATGCCCTTCACCAACATGCAGTGTTTCCTTGATTGAATTAGCTCTCACACCAATATTTGCGTTTAGAGCCTTTGCATTGAGGGCTATCTGAAAACGGCTGTGGCGCTGAAGTTGCCTGTGAATGTGGAGTTGGTGGCATGTGAAACCCGCATGTGGAGCATTCGTTTGTGTGGGATGCTCTACCAGGTTCATTCCTAGATAATGCACTCAAAGAGCACTAAGCATAGAGTGTGAAAACTGAGTTTCCTTGAGAGCTGCTGCTTGGAAGCCTGATGGTGTGTGAAGTTAGTGAGCCAAATGGAGTTGTTCTCCCACAAGAACCACTCGGCTGATCCTTCTTCAATATGCCCTTCAGCAACATGCAGTGTTTCCTTGATTGAATTAGCTCTCACACCAATATTTGCGTCTAGAGCCTTTGCATTGAGGGCTATCTGAAAACGGCTGTGGCGCTGAAGTTGCCTGTGAATGTGGAGTTGGTGGCATGTGAAACCCGCATGTGGAGCATTCGTTTGTGTGGGATGCTCTACCAGGTTCATTCCTAGATAATGCACTCAAAGGGCACTAAGCATAGAGTGTGAAAACTGAGTTTCCTTGAGAGCTGCTTGGAAGCCTGATGGTGTGTGAAGTTAGTGAGCCAAATGGAGTTGTTCTCCCACAAGAACCACTCGGCTGGTCCTTCTTCAATATGCCCTTCACCAACATGCAGTGTTTCCTTGATTGAATTAGCTCTCACACCAATATTTGCGTCTAGAGCCTTTGCATTGAGGGCTATCTGAAAACGGCTGTGGCGCTGAAGTTGCCTGTGAATGTGGAGTTGGTGGCATGTGAAACCCGCATGTGGAGCATTCGTTTGTGTGGGATGCTCTACCAGGTTCATTTCAGTCCTAGCCATACAAGGGGCACTAAGCATAGAGTGTGAAAACTGAGTTTCCTTGAGAGCTGCTTGGAAGCCTGATGGTGTGTGAAGTTAGTGAGCCAAATGGAGTTGTTCTCCCACAAGAACCACTCGACTGATCCTTCTTCAATATGCCCTTCAC